>NW_010118539.1:0-38795 GCF_000699245.1 Pterocles gutturalis | reverse complement strand
TTTAAGTTAACTTTAACCCACGACACAACGCAATAATATAAATCATTTGATACAAGGTAGAAAATCCATATCAAACTCTGGACAGCTCACTGATACTTTCCAAAAAGATTATCTGTAAAAAGCAGCTAAGAAAACAGAGTCTTTGTCTAGCAATACATTCAGTATTTCTTCTCTAATGTATTTCCTTCTATCGCTGACATAAACTTATATGTATAATACAGTTCATGTCAGTACCAAAGAAAGAGGAAGAACATTCTGAATTCTTCACTTACTATTGCTACATGGTTCAGAATCTGATTCACACTAGCACAATACTGTCAACTCTGTAATTTTAGGATGACTCTTTATGGTTTTCGTAGAAACTCAGTCTCTAGAGTCATGAGGTAACTATCATGAAGAAGACATTTCTATGGGAAGGAGAAAACACCATTAACTTTTAATTGTGAATCTGAGCATCTGTGAGTTATCACTTGTGCTGGTTCCTCAACTTATTTCCAACAATAGAAGCACACAAAATATATTGATCTGGTCTAGATAACAAGATGAAAAAAGATAACAAAATAATAAAATCTTATTCAGTTTATCCTTAACACAGTTCCAAACACACTCACCCAATACTTCAGGTTCACAAAAAGCAAATTAAAAAAAAAAAAAACAAAAACCACATTATTTTTCTGGTCAGCTTAAAAATAACAGTGAAACACACAGCTAACCTTAATCTAACCTTAATTCTACCCCAGCTTTTTGCCTGCAGTCACTTCTGAATGGCAATCCAAGCAAAGATCTTTATATGTGAAAACTGCAGTATACAACAAAATTTCAAAGACACACAGGCTACAGTACATATACAAATCCTGTCTTCGAAGCTCAAATTATAACTCTCAAAGTAGAGAACCTTATAAGTTTATCACATAGTTACATATGACCTACATGCCCACTGGTAGCTGAATGTTCATTGGACCTTATATTTTAACCAATGTTATAGAAAGTATTTTCAAGTAGGGTCTACGAATAATTTGCCATGCTGAAGCATAGTTCTATTTCTCTTATGCTCCGACTTTACACTTAGAAACAGCACAAGGTACAAAGGCTCAAAGTAATTTTAATGGTGTAATTATTTTAAAATATTTGGTTCATCAAGACATCTACTGCTCCTCTAAAGAAATATAACAGTGAATTTCATAATTCCAAAGTGTTTTGACAGGGAGTAGTCTAGCAAGTTTTACACCTTCTGTCTCTTTGCTCCAACAGTAAAAACAGCTGTAAAAAAACCCCAAACATCCTACGCCTCCCAAGATAAGATATTAATACAGCCAACACAAAAGCAGAATAAAAAATAAGCTCAGGATAAACTCTGGGATGCCTTTTTGGCACGTAAATTTGTAGGAAAAAGGTTAATGCCTATAGCTATCACAGAATCACAAAATGACTAAGGTTGGAAGGGAAATCTGGAGGTCATCTTGTCCAAACCCTCCTGCTCAAGTAGAGACACCTAAACATGGTTGCCAAGGATCATGCCCAGATGGCTTTTGAATACCTCCAAGGAGGGAGATTCCACTACATCTCTGGGCCACCTGTGCCAGTGCTCGGTTACCCCCACAGTAACAAGTGTTTCCTGAGGTTCAGAGGGAACATCCTGTGTTTCAGTTTATGCTCAGTGTCTCCGAGTCTGTTACTGGGCACCACTGAAAAGAGCCTAGCTCCGTCCTCTTTGTGCCCTTCCTTCAGGTATTTACATACATTGATAAAATCCCCCTGGAGCTTTCCCTTTGCCAGGCTGAACAGTCCCAGCTCTCAGTCTTCCCTCATAGGAGAGGTGCTCCAACCCTTTCATCATCTTTGTGGTCCTTCACTGGTCTCTCTGATATGTCCATGTCCTTCCTGTACTGAAGAGCCCTGAACTGGATACACCACTCCAGGTGTGGCCTCACCAGTGCTGAGTAGAGAGGAAGGATCACCCCCCTCAACCTACTGGCAATACTTTGCCTAAGGCAGTGCAGGATACAGTCAGCCCTCTTTGTGGCAAGGGCACATTGCGCATTCACGTTCAACTTGGGTGTCCATCAGGATCCCCAGGTCCTTCTCTCTGTCAAGATGCTGTCCAGATGTGTTGCTCCTAGCATGTATGGGTGCATGGGGTTGTTCCTCCCAGGTGCAAAACTTGTGGAACTTCCCTTTGCTGAACTTCAGGATATTTCTGTCATCCCATTTCTCCAGCCTGTCCAGGTCCCTCTGAATGGCAGCCTGACCCTCTGGCCTATCAGCCACTCCTCCCGGTTTCGTGTCATCTGCAGCGTGGCTGAGGCTACACTCTGCTTCATCACCCAGATCATTAACAAAGATATTAAACAGGAGTGGAACAAGTATTGACCCCTGGGGTACACCACTAGTTGGCCTCCAAATAGACTTTGTGCTGCTGATCACCAGCCTCTGGGCCCAGCTGTCCAGCTAGTTTCCAATGCACTTTATGCTCATCCAGCTCATACTTCAACAGCTTGTCTGTGAGAATCTTATGGGAGGCAAAGGCCCTACTGTAGTCCAGGCAGGCAATATCGACAGCTCTCCCTCTTGCCTACCAGTCCAGTCAGTTAATTGCAGAAGTTTATCAAGTCAGTCAAGAAGGAGTTCCCATTGGTGAAGCCATGCTGACTACTCCTGATGATTTTCTTGTCGTTCATGCACGAGGACTAGCCACTCCATCACCTTCCCTTGCGACTGAGGTGAGGCTGACTGGCCTGTATTTGCCTGGGTCTTCCTTTTTTGCCCTTTTCTTGAAGATGGGGGTGACATTTGCTTTCCTCCAGTCTTCGGGTACTTCCCCCAGTCAACATAATCAATTGATTATGATTTGAATATTGATATTGACAGTGGCCTCACAATGACACCTGCGAGATCCCTCAGCACTTGTAGGTGCATCACATCATCTCCTTGTTCATCTGCACACCTCCTGGCATTTTTGCCTGACTTCCTATTTGTTGGGATGGAGCATAGAGGTGATCCTTGAATATTAACCAGCTTTCTTGGGCCCCTTTTCCCTCCAGGTCTTTATACCACAGGTCTCTACAAGCTGATGTTTGAAGAAGCTAAAGACTACTCTCCTGATGTCAAGGACTGTAATCCTCGTTTTCACACTTCTCCCTCTCCTCAGGGAGGAGAACTGAACTTCACCACTTGCTATAGCTAGCTGTCCATCTTTATGGAAGTCAATCGAAAATTAGCCTTGTGCTTCCTTATGTGACAGTAGCAGTTAAGGCTGTCTTTCACCAGGAAATGGCACTGAATACTGAAATCTATTCCCTTACCTTGGTTTTCTGTACACATACAACATAAAGATTCTCTCCTCCACAAGGTCAGATTCTCCATATAATTGCAAAGGCCAGCCTCCCAAAGTATTATATAATAGAGAGGTGCTCTCTCAAATATTACCCTGTATGGTGGTTCAGTGCACCATTTCCATAACATAAGCCTTAATGCAGTGTGCAAAGGCGTAATAGACCTTTATTATATTCAGGGAAATCTCCAGATCAGACATCAGGGTAAAACCTTAAATGGAAGGAAAGGCTGCTCAATTGTCTATAACCCACTTGACTCTCTGGAGCCACAAAAATATTAGTGAGCCTTCAGCATACAGTTTTGCAATTCTTCCCCTTCAGGGGTATATCTGTCATCAGGTGAAAGCAAATAAATAAACGTTGTTCCAGCCTTCATTTGCACTCTGTCAGATATGACAGCTGGGAAGGATTTTGAAGTGTTGGGGGGTTTTGTCCATTTGTTTGTTTTAAATTATAGTGCATGCATATAAACTGTTTTCTGAAAATTGTGCATCTCCAGGTTTCCTTCAACTCATCAAATGGGAGTATGAAAGATGATTAGAAAGTTGCTGTTAAACAACTTGTGAGAGAAAACATTTTTATTTTCAGCAAGAGGCTTATGCACACATTCAGAGATACCTGCAAGATAAAGATTTTCTTTTAAGGTCAGTGGACTTGCATAATCCTGTGAATCAAATCTAGTCACACTTTTTTCTCAGTTCACATATCACAGTGATGGAAAATAAGATCAAATGTTTAAGCAAAAATAATAATGAGAAACAAAACAACATACAAATCATTCACAGTCTAAATACTACACAAAACAAAAGGGAAAGAATTAGTTATTTCCTAACAACTCTGTTAAGTTGGTAGGAAATTGAACTTCTTGATCCAAGTAATACATTTCAACATTTTTTAAAAACATAATATGTTCAGCATATCATGATATTGAAACTGTATCTTGAAATACTATAAAATTATACACGTACAAAATAGATTCTAAAATTAAAAGATTAGCTTGAAGTATTTTGGGGTTTTCAGTAGTAAACATGAAAACCTGAAAGTCATTTTTATTGTATTTTTTCACCTACTCTAGTAAATATACATGCACATAATTTTTTAATCATTATTTGTAAAGTATGTCAAGAGAGCACAGAAGTATAATTTAAAATATACTGTAGCATGTTTTCTCTAATTATAACATAGTCTAGTGGCATTCAGATGGCATAATCTGATTCTTACTGTGTGTGAAAAATAAATGGAAAGAAGCAGCTAAAAGAATGGCTTTAGGTGTGAAAGGAATGAATAGGTACAACAGCATAATTAATTCTAAGTTTGTTTACTTCATGATTCCAAATCCTGAGTCATCTATGCTATATATGGGCATGACTTACAGTAATTAAGACAATGCATGTAATGAAAAAATAAATCATATGGGGGGAATAAAGCTCAGACCATTTTTTTTTCTTTTAAATAAGGAAATCCAGTACCATTTTCTTGCTGACAAATGGTTTTACACCAGAGCAGTTGTAAAAACACCACACACACTCAAAAAAAAAGGATAATTCAAAACAGGTAGCTTAGTTACATGTGTAATTTCCTACATACGATTTCTACAGTATGCAGTGGCAGAACTTGCTAAGTTCTTTGGAAGTTCTGCAAAGGACTAATGTACCTCCGATAACAGGCTGCAAACTAAACAACACACTAAACCTATCCCAGATTATTTGCAACTATTTGCTTGAGCTAGAGTATGATACACTGAAATCTAGCGGAAGTTAGTATAGCTCATTTAAAAAGCATGAAAGATTGATTGAGACACTATTTATATTAAGAAACGAAATCCTCAGAATGTGTAGCTGTAATAACACTCATGCCATGTAGAGTGCTATAGTCAACACAAAGCAAACTGAAAGATAAGGAAGTGGAGAATGCTACATTCTGCATTCCCCTGATCTGGATAAGTAACTGAATACTCAAATACATAATATCCAAGAATAATTTTGTGAGTATATAAACTAGCTAGATAAAATAAGTTAATAAAATATTTCAACATACTGGCAACTGGAAGCCATTAAATGTATCTAATAACAGTTTAATTACCTCATGGTCTAGTTGAAAGCAAAATTTTTCTCACTTGTAAATTTTGAATAATGTCAGTGAAGACACATGAGATGTTTTTAGCAGTGATGTAGTTTCTTTGCAAATCTGAAAGAGGGACAGTGCCTGGAAGCTGTATCCTGGGGCTGGTCAATTTCTGATCATTTCAAAATATCCTGAAGTTACTATCTGAAAATGTGTGAACTTAAGCTTATTTGCTCTGAGAAGATTTTAGGCTCTTAGGTTTTGCATTCTCTCTGAAGTAAGGCATCAAGAATTACACACACACACACCCACACAGCAACCACTTCTGGTGACTGAGGTCTAATCTTCCTTCCTCTGTCTGGTTCGACATTTTGTTTCTCCCTCAATTCATCTGCAGGGAAACTGAAAATGGATTTGGGATAGGGTACAAAGCTCATCTCACAACAACAACAAAAATACACCTATTCTATAATTTCTGCTAAGTTATCTGTGCACCTTGAAAATTCAGTGGAAAGAATGTAAAGAGAGTTACAAAAAGTAATAAATGAATTTGAATACATACATATTTAGAAGTAAGAGTTGTCAAGAATGCCTGCAAGATAGAAGTGTTGTCTTAAGAATCTCTAGGCAATATGAATGTATGAAAGTGCTTCTGGTATCTCAACTAATGCTAAAGAAACATGTTCTATTTTGTTTCACACGTGTGTTGTCTAATCAGGTTTTTAAGTCTTTCACTCAGAAAATCACCCATTGGGACACTCGTAAACATGACACGAGGAAAGTGGATGAGTTAAAGTGAAACTCAAGAAAAACTGCATTGAATCTTCTGGAAAAATACATCTTGATATATCCAATTTTTTGCTTATGGTGAGGAATTAAGAATCAGACCATTTTCCTAGTTCTGTTTACTTAGTAGGTACTAGGGAGGTAAAAATAGAAAATATCTAATGCATTATGAAATAAGTTACCTTCAATAAAATAATAATAACAGCTAAAAGTTAGGATTTGTCAAACAGGGAAAGGAAATTAATATGAAAACAAGTGTATTCAGATTATAAATCAAATAAAAAAGGCAAACACTGAAATTTATATACACGGGATACTATTGCAGCAGATCTTAGAGAGCAGAGTTCAGGTGTAGCTACATAGATTTAAGCTATTTCAGCAACTTTTACAAATCTCAGTATACGTTAGGCTCTTACATATATTTCTACAGATTCCCAAAACAGTTATTGATGACCTAGTGAAAATAAACATTATGTATGGTTTCAGGAAATCGTGCTATCACAAGAATCTACACCATTGAAAATTTCAAAGAGGTGGCCCTTGGCTGAAACTTATCTATACATAAAATATTGTCTTTAACTGCATTAGCATCAACCAACAAGTAAACGCATTGCTGCTCTATGAACAAGACCTATGCAACCCCAAAACCCCATATATAAGCCCTATATTTCAGATGTGAATTACATCAGGAAACTTTCTAGGTGAAAAAATGGCATATGCCAGCATGTTAAAAGCAGATAATCCTTTCCTTTGACTAAGCATGTTTTTAATAATTGTTGTCACAAATAGCAACATGTCTAAACAAGATTAAATAAAAATAAAACGAGCAAGTGGTATCTTAGGGAAAATATTTTCAGTTCTAATATTAGAAACCAGATTAATTCAAGCTTTAGGTGACTTAGCAGTTAACACTCTTTTTCTCTCTTCAATGACTACAAAGAGTTACCAGGACACATAGGCATTATGTAAGTTAAAGTGATGATTGCAGCATCAGATACATCCATGATTTGTGACCTGGGAATCTCATTCAGAATCAAACTAGTTCAGCTTTTATTACAGCTTGCAAATGCTGCAGAATGAATCAGAAGTACTGGAAACAAAGACTATCAGCGTCTTACCAGATATGGCATGGGATTGCTCCTTACATGAAAGCCAAGTAATGATGGTCTCAGCAAGCAAAAAAACCCACAAACCACAATGTATCAGAAGTTACTGTAAACTAATAATAATAAAAAAAAAGTATAGCATTTTTTACAGTCATTGGTGCTCTTCATGCATGTCAGACTGTAAATAATTCAGCAGTAGTACAGAACACCAAGCAACAGCTAATTATACTGAATTATGGTACATGTCCTTGAGACACTTGCCCTCATCATTTCTCAGACCAAAATTTCCAGTAATGACTGCATTACATAATTCCAAACATGGTCGGGAATTTTAGCCACATGGTTGTCTTCATTAAAAACTCAGGGTCACAGACACAGTTTTGGTATCTCTGACGGATTATAAGGAATCTGCAATGACTGAAAACCTTTTGGATTCATGTTCCCCTGAATGAAAAATATATTACAAAAACTATCTTGATCTATTTACAGGTAAATTTCAGTTTTCCTACTAACTACATATTCCTCTCAAATTTTTTTCAAGATAATTGTTTACTTTTATAATGTCCTTTTGTTGTTAAAAGAACAACTCAATGTGATCTTCAAAAAGAAGAAAGATAAATTTAGCCTAAGTGGGAAACTCCAAGCCATGTTTTGCTATTGTGAGAGACACTACATAGACAGGACTCAGTTGCCTAGGTACAGGAAGCATCTAGTTTCATTTGAGAAGTCCTAAGACATCTCACCTGAGTTCCCACTGCTGTTCCCAAAGGGCTCGGGACTCCAGGATTTCTGTGTCAACCAGCCAATGCCATAGCAAGTATCTGATGTTCAGAGAGACTAATTGAAATGGAGTGTTTCAACTCAAACCTCATGTGGTTCATAGCAGTAACACACCATTTATAATACACAACAGAGAGACAGACCTTTTAAATGAAATTTGAGTCTGAAGTAGTCTGTAACTAGGTTCTTCAAACAAGCCTTTTAAACAACTTCTCACTGGCTTCCAACTGAAAACCTGGGCACTTGGGGAGAAGCAAATCTGTGACAGCTAACGCTAACACACACACACATATACATATTAGTGTGGTATCTCTCCTACTCAGAACTTAGAGGACTTGCTCAATGCTTAGAGAAAATCAGAATAAAAAGTTTCCATGGAAAAATCTGGGTTGAGAAAAGAGTTATTCAGGCAAATCAAGAAGTAGCATTACCATTAAGGACTGCTAATTCTATTTTACTGTTTCAATAGTAAACTCTTCTATACCTAGATACTGTCTTTCAGAGTGGAACATTTTAAGGACTGTTTACTTCACTGGCTGAAATTTCTGGACCATCTTTAGATGGAACAGTGGAGGCAGCAGCAAAGAGATGGTCCAACATTGCCTCCATGTATTAACACTGACTAGTGATTCTTCTTCCTCAGTGAAAACTGCTTGCCTTTGGGGAAGGACTGTTAGAATTGGAGCCTTCAGTAGTCTAGGATTAACTAAAATAAATTTCCTCCTGATATTTCAACCTTAAGTGAAAAGAATTTCATGATCAAAAATGAGACCAGACATGGGATGGAATTTTTCTGAGTCCTTCTACATATAATTTTAAATTTGTCATGGTAAAAATATATCAGGTAGCTAACAGTTGTCATGCTTTAGATGTACATCAGCTAAAGTCAGACCATCATTCTAACTCCACTGAGTTATCAGTATATTTGGCATTAAACTACTCTTTTAGTCATTTTTGCATTACACAGTGCAACACAGGTTAAACCCAATGCTAAAACCAGTTTAAACCAATGAAGTCTACATGGTACAGTGAAATGGGAAAATATTACCTCTGATTCCAATAGCAGCATAATACCATTGACATGGAGCCAGTCTTGGGCCAGTTATACCTGCCAATCATGGTTAATTAACTAAGACACAGCATAATGCTGGTGTTAACTTTCAATTACAGACACAGTTCATGTCAAGAGACCACAGTGCGTCTCTGTATTGTATTGTGTGTTAAAGATGTGCTCCAATATATTAATAGAAACCCATAATAATACAAGATGCAAGAAGTAGCTGCTCTGTAAATATGTACTTAAGAGTATATGTTATGTATGAAGAGTCTTTCACAACCTCAAGAAAAACTCATGTGAAAGAAAAATAACTCTTTATTAAACTCTGAATTATCATAAATCATTTCATTACAAACTGAAAGAAAATTTATGTGACTTCTTCTAATCCTTTGACTTAAACACATTGGAACAGAGGAAAAAAGCTTAAAAACCAAAATTATTTTCAGAAGTTAAAATGTTTGACTAGGCCTTCATTATTTTTTTAGAAGCAACTACTTTCTTTTTATTGAAATAACTTGCTCCACTGAGAGATTTCAATTGAAAACAAACCTTTTTTTTTACATTTAACCAAGTTTAGTGTTTTTTTTTCAGTTTGCTCCCTTTAATTAAACTGCACATTGCAGAAGAAAATACAGACTACTTTCTGAATATTAATTATAGTTCCCTTGAAATCTACTAGGTCATTAAAATACGATTAGCTAAAGGCTTTTCTTACATGGAATGAATAATAGACATCAAGAATACAGATCCATTCCAAAAGTCTACAATTATTACCTTACTGGGATTCAGTTGATGAGAAAAATCTATCTCTGTTAGTTCAGTAACATGGGTGAATGGTTCAATTCCCAAAGATGCACAGCATGACAAACACAATTCACAACAACTGGACTGTCAAGTTAGACAGCTCATACTGAAGGGTCTGCAAACTACTAAGAAACACACAGATATTCCTGCGGAGTATATTACCTAAAGTCTCCACTTCCTTAATTTTTTATCAGATTACTTTAAATTAGCTCTGTGCTGTGGCTTATTAAAATTGAATCTTGTTTCTATGGCAATAAATTTGTTTTACCAACTTAAAATAAATAGATATAGTAAAACATCTGCAAAAATGGATTTCCATTTCAGTTTAGACATAAGCGATCATCAGACAAATCTGCCCATGAAGAACGTGATATGCAACATTACATCACTTCTTTAGTATTGCCAAATGCTCCTTCTGGGAGGTAGCCATAGTTCCAATTAGAAAGAATGTTGTAATCATCATTATCAATCTGTATGTGGTTTTAAGAGACATATTTTTATAGTTATACTCAATTAACACCATCAGGAAATGGTGAAATATTATATTACCCATTATCCAGGGAAATCTTAAATCCAGAAATGGTATGAAACCATCTTGCCTTTACGGAAATCAGATCACAGCAACACCTCCAACAGCTCAACTTACATGATGGCATGTTCTGAACTATTTTGTAAAACCCGGGTTCTAGATTTGTATCAAAAGGTAAGCAGAGAAAAACTCCAGTGTTGCAGCTCCTCCTAATCTATTTCTTTTGGTCCAGCAAGTTGCAATGAAAAACATTTTCCAGGTCATGTAGGTATCTCAAGAGCTCTAAAAGTAATCACAGCAGCTGCAAGATGAGATGGCACATCCCTGACTGTCAAGGCTAAAATTCAGGTATCAACACCAACCACAACAGTAGTGTCTACACTGTACTGACCACAAACCACTGGGCAAGTAACTATCACAGCTGGGTCTTGTATTTACTCTTTCTGTAAACCACTTACGGACGGATTAACTGGATCTGGACAGTGTCTCAACAAAACCGGTATACTGAATATTTTTAATTATGTTCCTACTCTATATGTTAACAATTATAAATTCTCCTCTACTTAGAATAGAACTGAATATTTCTGTTGGAAGGGACCTACAATGATCATGTAAGTCCAACTGCCTGAGCAATTCAGGGCTGACAAAAAGTCAAAGAAAGTTAATAAGAGCATTGTCCAAATGCCTCTGCAACCCTGACAGGCTTGGGATATTGACCACCTCTCAAGCAAGCCTGTTCCAATGTTCAACCACCCTCTCAATAAAGAAATGCTTCCTGATGTCCAGTCTAAACCTCCTCTGATGAAGCTTTGAACCATTCCCATGCTTCTTCCTATCACTGGATCAGCATCTCCCTCTCCACTTCTCCTCCTCAGGAAGCTGTAGAGAGCAATGAGGTCACCCCTCAGCCTCCTTTTCTTCAAACTAGACAAGCGCAAAGTGCTTAGCTGTTCCATACAGCATGTTCCTTCCACTGCTTTCACTAGCTTTGTTGCCCTCCTCTGGACATGTTCAAGGACCTTCATGTTACAATAATAATGCATCTACACACACACACACCTTGGCATGTCCTAAAGCTCTCCATGCAGTGCAAGGAGAATAATCCTGATCTGCTCTTTAAAGCCGAGAGGATGGGCACCATCTAAGGAACTAAGTAAAATGTAACAAAACCCCAAAAATGTACTTCAAAGACTGTCAGCTCAATGAATTATACTATACACTATAATGTCATGAACAACTAAATATCCATAAAGTTAAGTACAACCCCTTTTAAATCCCTTCTTTGCAGGTTAACATTACATGTGTGATAAGAGTCTGCCCAACAGTCCAAATAGGTAAAGCATGGATAAACCTCTAGGCTGCCACAAGTATTCCCGATTAGAGTAGTGTAGGTAGATGGAAGAAGCAGACCTCTATTTTTGTCAAAGACAGCATTGAAGCAAACTGTATAATCAGAGTACACACAAGCAGTGAGCTCTGCACAACTTAAAACAAAAAAGAACAAAACAAAACAAAAAGCCTGTCCGCAGACACTTATCTCTCAAGTAAATAAGGCATAGATAAGGAACTATTGTCCAATATCAAACACAGAAAGGAAGTGTACAGGAGACGGAAGCAGGGTAAGGTAACCCAGGAGAAATATAAAGATGCTGTCTGAATATGCAGGGATGGAGTTAGTAAAGCCGAAGTCCACGTGGAGCTGAATCAGACTGGAGACATGAAGGGCAACAAGAAGGGCATCTATGGATACATCAACAGCAAAAGGAAGATCAGAGAAAACACAGACCCACTGCTAAATGAAGCAGGGCATCTGGTGACAAAGGACATGGAAAAGGCTGAGGTGCTCAGTGCCTTCTTCACCTCAGCCTGTACCAGGAAGATTGACCTTCAGGAATCCCAGGCCCCTGGGACTTGTGGGAAAGTCTGGAGCAAGGAAGATGTACCCCCCAAAAAACAGTATCCAGCTAGGGTACATTTAAACAAACTGGCCAGAGAAGGAGCCATGGGATCTGATGTAATGCAACCACTAGTGCTGAGGGAGTTGGCTGATGTCATTTTGAGGCCACTCTCAGTTATATTGTAAACTTCATGTCATCTGGGGGAGATAGCCAGGGACGGGGAGAGAACAAATGTAATTGCTATCTCCGAGAAGGGCAAAAACAGAAACCAGGGAACCACTGGCCAGTCAGCCTCACCTCTGTCCCTGTAAAGGTGATGTAAAGTAGCATGTCTGAAAGTGGCTTCCATTATTAAATACAGGAAAGTGATTGTGAACAGTCAGCACAGATTTATGAAGGGGAAATCATGCTTAACCAATCTGATAACCTTCTTTGATGACAGAAATGTATCAGTGGAACAGGAGAGAGCAGTGGATATTGCTTATCTTGATTTTAACAAAAACTTTCAGCACAATCTCCCATAAAACCCTCACAGACAAACTGAAAAAGTAAAAACCAGATAAATGGACAGTACATGAGGAGGACTGAAAGCTGGCTGAACTACTGAGCTCAAAGGGTTGTGATCAACAGCATAGAGTCCAGTGGAAAGCCAGTCACTAGTGGTGTACTAGGCATCAATACGGCACCCACTACTGTTTAACCTCTTTATAATGACCCAAATGATTGGGCAGAGGGCACCCCCAGCAAGTTTGCAGATGATGCAACACTGGGAAGAGTAGCTGATGCACCAGATGCTTGTGCTGCCATTCAGAGGAACCTTGACAGGTTGGAGAAATGGGCTGACATAAACATTGTATAGTTCAACAAAGAGAAGTGGAAAGTCCTGGGGAGGGAATAACCAGCACCTGGAGAGGAATAACTCCACACACTCCTACAGGCAGGGGCTCACTTGGCTGGAAAGCAACCTTGCAGAAACAGACTTGGGAATCCAGTGGACACCGAGATAAACATGAGCCAGCAATACACCTTTGCAGCAGAGAGAGTGAATAGCATCCATCCTTTGCTGCACTAGCAGGAATATTGCCAGTAGGTTGAGGGAGGTGTTTCTTCCTCTTTACTCAGCCCTTGTGAGACACACCTTAAGTGCTACGTCCAGGTCTGGGCTCCTCAGTACAAAAGATACATGGACTTACTGGTGTAAGTGCAGCAAAGGACCAATACAGATGATTAAGGCAATCATGAATCTTTCGTATGAGGAAAGGCTGAGAAAGCGTGAATCTTCAGCCTGGAGAAGCAAAGTCTCAAGGGAATCTTATCAATGTGTATCAATACCTGATGGAAGGAATAAAGATGGCAGAGCCGGACTTTTCTCAGTGCTGCCTAGCAGGAGAAGCAGCAAATTGAAATACAGGAAACTCGAGTTAAAAGTTAAAAAAGAAATAAAAATCAACTAAACCACTTTTTTTTTTTTTTTAACTGTGGAGTGGTTAAGCACAAGAATGCAGACGTGTAGTCTTTTTTCTCTTAAGATACTCAAAACCTGACAAGAAACAGTCTTACGTAACTGTAGTAACTAGATGATCTCCAGATGTTCCTTCCAATCTCAATGACTGCTTGATGAAATTCATCTAACCATATCATAAACACAGAGAGACAAGTCTCTCACTGCAAGCCATCAGATGTTTAATTCTTTATTTTTTCCCACCCAAAAGTGACACAATTCTGACACAATGTTTGGATTTTGTCATAAATAAGATATTACAATGGATGCATATTTAAAAACCTATTTTTAAGCCATTCTATCATGACTGTTTTCTGTAGAAAATTAGACAAATCATTTTGCTAGAGAAAATTTAGGAAAATCAATATTTTTATGGATGCAGCTGAATAACAGATGATTATATATAAAGCAGATATTAGCAGTCAAGAGAGTAAATTGTAACTCATCTCACACTTCTGCCATACCTATTTTGAACAGCTACCAAGCTAAATAAAGATCATACCTAGTTGCTAATCATTATGTCACTCTAGGTCACATCCCCCACATGCACACACACACACTGCAATGTGATTTAAATTTTAAGTAATTACAGCCTGAAACAGTTTGAGAAACATCAACCACATACAGGTAACTAGTCATTATAAGTTATTAGATGCCTGCAAAGTGCAGGTGGTTAGTGCAGGTGTCCTGGATTGCAGAAAGCAGAATGCAAACAAAGCAGCCAGATCAACAGATAGGCAGATACATATAGCAGACACACTTACACATATAAGAAATATATATATTCTCTGTCTCTTCAGGTTGAAAACATGAAGAATGACAAATCCACCTATATACAAAATAACTCTAAGAACTACTAGTTAACAATTCATGAAAAGTATAACTTCTTTTTACCTTCTTTTTATACCTTCTTATATCTTTAATCATTCTATCAACTGCAAAGAACATCCAGTTAAGTCCACTGATATAACTTACCCTTTTCAGTGCTAAAGAGAAGGAATAGAAAGTGATAACAATAATAAAGAAGCACTAAGGTTTTAATTTTTATAGTAAATGAGGAAGTTAGAAGAAAACAATACTAAAAACAAATACTTGGCCAAAATCATATAAGAAACTTAGGGAAACGTATCTCCAAACTGATGCAACAGGCATATATCAGGAAATATAACAAAATAGAGGATATTGAAATATTGTACATTTTTTTCAAAATTGCTAATGAAAGGCTGGTTTTTCCTCATTGGGCCAGACCCTCACACTCTTATCTCCATTCCTACTTATACTGAGTAGCATTTTATTTCAAAAACTAAGTCTCATTCAAATAAGTAGCTTCTCTATGATAAAAAATCTTATCAAACTAAGGATGTCAATTAGTAACCAAGAATATCGTGATCCTTTTTTAAAGAAGCTCAGTGTCCTATTTTCATCTTGCTACGAAAATATCTACTCAAAAACCTCTGTCCTTAAAAAGAAGAGACTGTTTCCCCAAGACCACTTTAACAATATTGTACATCTCTCAGAAGCTTGTGGCTGCAATACCTTTTATTGACAAAATGTGATAAAAGGTTGTGGTGGTTTTTTTTTTTTTTTCAAAGCTATGCTCATATACTAGCTTTATCTTTCTCATTAGCTATCTACAATACCATGCACCTGAATGGAAAAGATACATACTTACAACTGAGTCTTGACATCATAGCAAACCAAGAACAATTAGCGAGTGAACTTTTCTAGCTGGGCTGTGCAGGCATTTGTGTTGATGTTGTCCAGTGTCATTCAAGCCTTGGTTAACATAAAAATGAGTCATCTGTCCTGGCTTCTCTTTCTGGAAAGGACTGCAACTTGTCTTGACTTCATTTGTATGATAAAATTTGACCCAACATCTATGTACGTTTTTATAGAATGAGGTAGCAAATGGCAGACAGTAAATGTCCCACTCTGAATTCCTGACATAAGGACACTGTGTGTCAAATCAACAGAGAGAAGGATACAGAACTCCTAGGAAGAAATTCTGTGCTTAGCGAAGTTTATGTACTTTGCCACTGATTTCCCTGGAGTCTGAATTTCATTCTCAGACAGGGAACAGCAGAACGGAACAGCACAGTGATTTACACAGACAGCACTAGAAGGGGTGGCAAATGAAGAAGAGGTTTGAAAAGAGTACTAAATATTAACACAGAAATCTAAATTGCAAACAATGGTGGCTAACACGAACAAATATGAAAAGGAAGGAAGTAGACGTGCAAACAAAGCCCTGTCTTAGAAGGGACAAGACAGCAGGAGGAAGCAAATAGAAAAGATATGTTATCAGTGTTGAAGCAAAACACTGAACCTCAATTTCTTTACTGTAAATGTTCTAGTTGAGTTTAAACCATTTAAGCAAGAACAAAAAAAATGCTGTCTTTATCTTACTGACAACTTCATAAAATGAGTTTCTTTGAAGAAATGTCTGAAACTAACAGTAACCTCTAAAAATGCCCATGGGAACTGCATTTGGACAACAGTAAGTCCGTGTAAAAATACAGAGGTGCGTGCTAGCTTGCATGTTTATAAAACATACACATATCACTTGTGTTGTTTAAACACCTGCAGAATATACATTAAAAATAGGTAGAAAGGAAAATATTACAGAAACTTGTCAAAAGAAGTGTAAGGCTGCTATTTCAACACTGTGCTACTTAACAAGGAAGGGTTCTTACAACAGAAATACAGGCAGATAAAGAGCCGTCTGATAGGTAATCTCCTGGAG
The DNA here is from genome assembly GCF_000699245.1 of Pterocles gutturalis. NCBI lineage: Eukaryota > Metazoa > Chordata > Aves > Pterocliformes > Pteroclidae > Pterocles > Pterocles gutturalis. The sequence continues at coordinate 22,195 of NW_010118539.1, read as the reverse complement.
TGAAAATTATCAATGTGCATGTAAATAGAAGTACTTTTAAGTGATAACAAAGGCACTCCCCACCCCCCCCAAAAATCTAACAAGAGTGCCAGCAGATTCTTGATAGAGTCAGGAAGCCAAGAACTACATAAAAAGTATTACATATGCTATTACTGAACACAGCTCAAAATCACTGACAAAACTGAAGATGCTGAGCTATATACTAGAAACAGTGAGTTACTAGTAATGACAGTGCTGCTTACAGAAGACAATCAACATCAAATCTGACTTCCAATGCACCTGCAAGTGTGAAGTATGACTTTCTCAGAGACTGCTAAATTGTCTTCCTTAAATAATCTTTACAAGTCTGCACAGCACGTCCTCCTTAGTTTACAGTCTTTGCTGCATCCTAACTTTCTGTTAGTGTCTTGTGTATGTACTTCCATCTACTTAAATCTGACTTTTCATGAAAGCAGAAGTAAAAAATTCAGTGAATGTTTCTAGCAACAACAAATCTAAACAGAAAGGTATTTTTTGCAGCTTGCTCACATGGTAACAAACCCAACTACTCCATGAGCTGGTTGGAGGCTAATGAACCCAGAACCAGGGATTTGGCACAGCTGGCCTTTTAGAAGATAGCAACATCAAAGCTTAAAAAACGAGTCAGTTACAGTCTGGCTCCCTCAGCCTTATTACCTGGACCGAAAGAAAAAAATGGGGAGCGGGAAGGCCTTGTGTTCTGGATGCCTGACTGAAGGGACAGGCAATGCTCCCCAAATTCCCCAGACTAGCTGGTCAGTGGGCCGAAAAATTCTTTGTCATATTAAACTTGCTAATAAATATTAAATTGTTTAACAGATTAAACTTGTCAAAAAATCCGGTTAGTCTGACATTGCTCATACACAACATGCAGTCTGATAGGAGCAAAATTTGTGCCCACTCCACAGAGCAGCTGTATGACTTCCTTGTTTACAGCTCTACTGCAGCGTGCCAGATTAATCCAAACCTCCATTCCTGTATCTATAATTTTGCAAGAAAACTTCTGGGTAGACAGGTATTTATCTGACTGATCTGCAGGCTCCTGCAGTGCAAATACAAGATTTTCTGTCTAGAGAGGTTTCAGGAAGATTTATGCAGGTAGCAACCACACAGCTTTAGGAGTCTGCCTGCACACACTGCACAGCATAATCAATGCCTAACATATTTAGACACCATAATGATCATACAGATAAGTGGGGAAAAAAGTCTATTAGTTCAGAAAGTTTGATCCTGAATGTCAACATTTAAAGCAGCAATATCACAGAATATTCATGCAGCTGCAGAATTAATTATTAAAAATATATCTTCATGAATATTATTATTATTAAGCATTCATACAACCTGCTAACTTTGCATGATCCTTCAAAGAGATTGTAAAAGGACAAAGTCCTTTCCTGGAAGATTTTAAAATACAAATTAGGCAAAGATGAGTGAGAATATGCATAAAACAGACAAAAAAGAGGGATTTAAAAAAGAAGATTAATACAAACTGTGCATATTTTATCGACAAAAAGCTATTAATATATTTCACTGCACAAAGTGACTTAAGGTAAGACACGTGACCTGGCATGGAAGGGGAAAATCATGAATGCAACTAAGCAAGAAGTCACTTGGTAACCAGAAAAGGACTCTCAGAGGATGCTATTTCAAAAGGGAGTAGCACAAATACCAAGAGTAAAAGGTCTACTCCGAAGAAATAAGTGCAGAGAAACAGAAAAAGGAAGAATGAAAATTCATTAATTAAAAATTAAAAGCAGTTAAAGCACTCAATTTCCAATGCCTCTTCTTCTGCTACAAGAAGCTGTAGTTGGAAGGTTTAGGTGTTTTTTTTTGTTTCCCATAGACTTTATCTTAAATTTATTCTTCCCAAAAGGAGAAAACAGCACCATGTTGTTTATCTTATGACATTACAGAGACGCCTCCTTCATTCAAAAACTGCCTCTTTAGACAGTGCCTATTACCACATAGATTGCTTTTTGTTGACTTCAGTTTCAGTGGAAATATCCTCCCATGCTTGCCTTATGCTTATGATTTCCCCAGGCATCTGACTTGAGCCAGCTGTCTGGGAAAAGATATAGGACTGGAAGAATCTTTGCCTGGACTATACAGAGTTTTTCCTTGTGTCAAGTCTGGGGAGGAAAAATAAAAGCAGACATCCAGTGTGATCACTAAAAGAGGTTACTTTGAACAAGAACATTTGTTGTGCCTCTTTCACTCCTCAGAAAGATAATAGAAACATTAGAGCTACTTCTGTAACCTGCTTTAGTGCAGCAAAGGTTACTCAAAAATCATGGGTCACAAAAGGATGAAAGATGTCAGGATTTGAGTGAGCATTTAGTATAGAGGGTAAAAGACTTCAAAATGTCTTCATTTGGAAACCTCTTGACTTCTGGCGAATGTAAATTGTTGGAGGTCTGTCTCATTTACCATGGTACGTGATTATAAGTTAACTACCAAGGCTGCTCACAATGAGAAAGTGGTCTAGTGGAAGAGTTCTTGGGATAGTCCTGGAGTAGCAGAGATAATAACACAAATGCACACAAGCTCAGGTTTGTTGTAATGAATTACATTGCTGCTTTAGTTCACAAATGTGCCCTTACTGATCAATTCCTGAAGAGGAGAGGAAATAGCTGAATGACTCTTAGGTTAGCACCAATACTTTCTAAATAGTTAGAAAGGCATTTCACTTACAATCAATATAAGAGACAAACACTTCACACATGGGTGTAGAATGGAATCCAAGAGAAACACACTTAGGCATACCTAAAGAAGATATGGAGAGCATATTCCTGCAGAATATGTAGCAATGTGATGCACTTGTAGAGGAGGTGTCAGACGGAAAAAGACGGCTGCAAAAGCCAGTGGCAGAGATTATTTTTTTTGCTTTGTTTTTTTTTTAATTTTCTTTTTCTTTATTTCTGGCCAGTGAGACAAGGAAAATGGCAACAACCCAAGGCAAAAAAGTGGCAAAATGGAAAAAGCAGCAGAGCACTCCTACTTTCTCAAGCAAGGCTGAAGCTAAATGCTTCGATACATGTTCTTTCTAACATAATAACAATTTCACCTACCACCCAAAAAGCCTGTGGAGAACACTTTTATAATAACCACCTGAAAAAACTTCATATCATTAATTTTGATGTTGTTTTTAAGCAACATCCACTGTTTAGCAGGGTTGTTAGTATCAGAGACATCAGTGTTGTCCAAGGTTTTCTACAACTTTTCTTTAGGTAAAGGTAAAGCACAATTTCAAATATCCTTTAGAATTTAGCACATTTCTTAAAGCTCACTGAAGCATGTGCTTGCTGTTATTTTCAGCTGTCCTTCACTCATGTTTATGTTGCTTCATTACCTCTCCCCAATACATTTTAATTTGAAGGCTAAATATTATGTTCTGTACTAGATACCCCCAGGTGGATAACGAAGAGCTTACTCACACAAATGCAGGTTTTCTTGAGGATCACAGTGAACCTCCTGACTAAATGTGTGAAGGATAATCCTTTCTCAAGTGTGAACAGCTAAGGACAACCTTAGTGCACTGCACAGCACATTGAGCCGAGGTATCCAACTGAAATCATATATCCCTATAAAGAGAAAATGCTCAGGTTGATCAGTCTTGTCTCTCAGCTACCTCAATTCCTAAACCTGACATTTGTTACATATTGTCAGCAAGGTGCCATTCCCACAGCAGTGCTTTCATGGGCACAGAGAGGAGCGCTATGGACCTCAGGTGCTGAGACACCATTCTGAATCCCATTCTGAGGCACTAGTGATAGGGGAAAAAGAGAAAGGCTGTTACAAGCAGCACACCTCATACAGTATTCAAGAAAGGAAATAAGTAATATACACGTGGTTTACCTGTTACATGGCAAAAGTATTTGATGACAAGCTGATTCCTCTTCAATCACAGTGGAAGAAGCTGGTTGATTTAAGGTACCAAAAAAAATTACAGTAACGTTTATCATTTCTCCTTTCAAAAGATGGGTTCCCATTTCAAGAAATATAGTATTTTTTATAGTAATGGACCTTGATTTTTCCTAAATTTCCAGAATATATAATTCCCAAAATTTAGACCTCAAGCAAATCAGCTGTGTATGCAGCCTCTTAAATTACAGTGTTGTGTGTTTACAAAGGCTTATACACATATCCACCAAAATATGAAGACTTCTAAACCTTTGCACTTTAAAACATTTTACTTGCCATTGAGTTTGCATAGAATTCACATCTAATGTTCAAATACCATAAATCAGCGATTTCTAGGTGGATTTCTCGAACTATGGACTTGTTCCCATACCTTGCTAGAATAAAAAAAAAAAAACCTGTCACACAAGGCCTTCCGAAACTCACTTGTCATTTCACTGGACTGAGCATGAACAGGCTGATAAATCAGGGCATGGGACAACTGCATTTTTACTTAATTGCCCTACAGATTACTGGAGAGTTACACTAACTATTCTCTAGTCACCAGGTGGATTAGATCTTTAAGTGGTTTATTTAAGGTACTCTAAGGTATGCCTGTTACATATTGACATACATCAAAAAATGATGATTTTTAATTTTTAAAATTAAAATAATTAATATGTAAAAACTCTATTTCCAATTAAGCAAGACAAGGCGTATGTTACTGCAAACCCGTTGGATTTTTCTCTTACCAATTACTCATAAATCACAGTGCATTTGTTCCTTTCTCTGAATATATATTTATTAGCACCACACGTAGGTGGAACATTACGCCGAGAAGTCTATAGTTACAGAGAACCATACTAAGAGGTACAATAACTTCTTACAAGTGGATATGCTTTCAGTGTATTTTTAGCATGTTACATATTTCTAATTACACAGTAGAAATCTTATATGGGTAGTCCACACTTCTGAGCTGCAAAAACTTCAAATGGGGGGAGGGGGGCACGAGAATATTAATTAAGAACTCAACAAAATAGTTTAGACACTACAGTATTTCAATTAGTTAGATTAAACAGTATAAATAATATTTTTTGATTTAAGTTTGAGAATGTTCTTTTAAATTGTTTGTAATTATAAACAAATGGCAGAAGTTCATAAAACAAGGGGCAATTTGTTTAGCATATAACGGACAACCCTCAAAGTCTAGAATAATGTAGGCATGTAACACAAAGTCTTGTCCTATTAACCACAGGAATTAACTAACACTCATAACACCAAAAAGGACTTTGAGGTTAATCCTCCCTGACCTACTGCAAAGGATAAAAGAATTTCATCCCCAAATTTTTGCATTTACTCTCTAGTCTCTAATCACTACTTCTCCAAGACCTTCCATAAACTGTGATTTTTTTGTTTATATTGTATGTTTTTATTTATTCAGGTAATATATTTTGTTCATAATACACACACAGGTGATCTAAATTCAAAGTTCTAAATTTAACCTTTCATTTATATAACCTGCATGACACGTCATTTGGGGGAGGAAAAATATAAAATAATCTTTTCTTTTTTAAGTAGTAATGTATTACCAGCAAGCCAACAATCTGTAGCAGTCATTAGCATAAGAATCTATTAGTCAGTAAATCTATTTCAAAGTATGTATAATGTACAAAGAAGTAAAATGAAAAATAATCCTGAACATTTACACCATGCTACCATATACATTCTGGGTGGATCTTTACCTGGAATGCATATTTCACAGTACTTTACTGTGCTTCCTGCTATAAAATGTATTTGCCTCACCGTTCTTGACATATGTACCTTAAAAACCCTAAGCACATAGAGAAAAAACCATTTCTTACATCCAGCAATGCCCTGTGACTCTTTCAAGCTTTCTACAACCCACAGGGTTTAAATATAATTCCCTGTGTCTTGACGAATGCCAGAAAGCCCTGAGCTGTCACCAGCAGCCACTAGAAGAAACTTCTGATGCCTCTGGCCCCTGTGCCTCCAGATAGCTCATCTGGAGAAGCCATGGTGGGCAGCTGGAGCACATTTTAAATTCCTTCAGGCAGTGCCTCCAGCAATTTGACACAGCTTTAAATGGGGAACACCTTGCTTTTAACCAGTTACTTATATCACTGGTAACTTAAATATGGCTAGTATAAAATGCAACAAGCATTTATCTATAAAATCCTCATCAAATAAAAGTTACAAATGCATATAAAAGATACAGGTGAAGAAATGAAAGCAGAACTACACCTAAACTACTTACACCACAGTTAACTCAAAAATCCCTTTCTGTTCCTCATTCAGCTACCTTACTGTCCCCCGTTTCTCCACTTTCCTGAAAAAGCAGCAAAATGTTTCAAGCTTTAAGTTGATTGTACCTACTAAGAAGCTTGCCAGGAAGCTCACCCAGAGGAAAAAACAACTCCTGGAGCACTCCCATTAGAGAACATCTCCAGTAATACTCATCTCATACAACTTCCTTGTGGTGAAGAATGTTAGTTCTCATGGCAAACATTCCCTTTGACAGTTTTTTCCTTCGAGATGCTCCTTGCAGGCTTCATCTTTCATTCCATTGTTTTCAGCTTCATGTTTATTCAAGGACAGCCTGGCCAATCCCTTAGTTAAAACAAAGATTGCTTCCCTTCAGTAGGAAAGGCTGTTGACTGAGGACTGAAGTGTAAGAAAATTCCAGCACACCCCCCCTCACCTTGAAGAAGCCTGGAGCAAAGGATGCTGAAAAGAGAAGGGACCTACTTAGGACAAGTAGGCAGGCAAAAGGAAGGCAAAAGCACAGTTGTTTTGCATGTGTTGTGTAATGTTTGAGAGGCATTTCTATTAGAAGGAGAGTAGGAAAGTTTTGTTTTTACAGTAATATACAGTTCTAATGTCTCTCTAAATATATCTGGGATAAATGGTAACAGCAATCTTTGTTAGCAGTTTCCAGTGTTGCAATACAAAGGCTAGAGAAAGAACAAGATATTTTATAAAAAGAAAAGCTCTGTCTTCAACATAAGAATTTCCTGTCAAGTAGGAGTTATAGCAGTAGCCCAAATGGTGCTGTGCTTTAGACCTGTGATCAAAACAGTGTTGCTAACACACCAGTGTCGTACCTATTATCAAAACAAACAGTGCTTGCACAGCATCAAGGTCTTCTGTTTCTTACTGTGCCCTCCACTCCCCACCCCCAACAGGCTGAAGGTGGGCAAGAGGCTGGGAGGGGACACAGCTGGGACAGCTGACTGAATTGACCAGAGGGATGTAGTTCACACCATGTAACATCACACTCAGCAATAACTGAGTTTTCCAAAGCAGTCGTTGCTCAGAGACTACCTGGGCATCCACGTGCTGGGGATGACTGATTACTCTTGCATCACTTGGGGCTTTTGTTTTTGGTGTTGTTGTTTTGGGTTTTTTCCCCCCCTCCCTCTTTTTGTCATCCACAACTCCTCTCCCCTCTTCACTTATTAAACTGTCTTTACCTTGACTCACAAGTTTCTCTTCCAATTCTCTCCCCGATTCCGCAGCAGTGGAGTGAGCAAGTGGCTGCTGGCTGCTTGGCAGCTTAGCTGCTGGCTGGGGACAACCCACTGCACCAGCAAAGCTGCTGAAGTTGTCTAGAATGGCTAGCACAGTGAAGAAAATGAGATGAGAAAACAGGGAGAAAAACTCTATGAAGCACAGCTAGCAAGAGACGAGATATGAGGCAGAAGTAATAGGAACAGTGAGAAGGGGGCGAAAGTTGTGTGAAACACAGCTAAAGAGAGGAGAAGCACAGCAATGAGTAGCACAGAACAGGGGGCAGCGGGGCTGTCAGCAGGAGAAGCAGTAAAATCAGAACCAGGTGAGATCAATACACCAGCTCAGCTTAAATGCAGCCTTACCCCCCATCCAGACTTCAAAAATCTTGAGCAGTGAGTGCCAATTATTACAGGAGAGAAAAAGCAACAAGCTGACCTAGAAGTTGTTTTCTCTGAAGAAAACACAGTAAAATACTATTGGTATAGTTGTGCTTTAAGTACTAGTACTGTGTTTAATTACCTTATTAGAGTTTTCTTGTTTCCATTTAATAAAAATGTGTTTCTTAGCCATTTGAATTTACATTTCATAGCTACTTGATACTGCAGAATACATTTTTTCAGTACAATTTATATCCTGCATCAAAGTCTGCATTGAAATACACATAACTCAAACACCTAAATGAGATAACTTTGTGTAGTTCTTTAATGATGAAGACCACATACTTCAGTAATTACCAAATTGAAAATGTTTTTGTGACTCATCTCCAATCAATCTCCATTTTAGTATACCATGAAAGTGACCTTTCTACAAAAGCTACCTTTCTATTAACATTCCTCTCCTTCCCTGTTGTATTGCTAAGCTGCAATAGTCAGTCACTAACACATATTTAAGTCACACTATAACTTAAATTAAATGTAGTGTTGTTATTTTACACCAATGATGTGTACCTAATATGAAGAAACTGCATTTTCTTATACAATTATAAAACTAAAAAAATTCACAGTACATTAAAAGAATAACTGCCATTCATATCTTAAGGAAACACAGCAAAGCAGCAAAAAATTGGAAAACATGAGGAAAGGACATTTCCTCCAAGATTTGACAATTTCCTCCTAGATTTGTTGCAAGACTCCCAGATCAGAGGGTTTGATCTGGTAACATTCAAGTATCTCATGCAATGTATCTGTTTATGTGGATGACTACAGAAGGTCACGCTATATGAAATGACTGTCACACCAAACAGGGAAAAAAGCATTCACTTCTGATCCCAGCTTGAGAGGCACCTTATTATAGAAGACCTAAGAAACAATTTTGTGGCCTGGAAGAACAGACATCAGAAAGAATTTAATTTCATCCTTAGGGGCTAACATAGATTTTCCTATCCAAGCTCCTCAAAAAAAGAGAAAGCTCTGTGTATGTTGCTTGATCACAAAGTCATTCAGCTCAAGGTTTGTTCACAACATAGGCAAAAAAGGGGCATATCTAACAGAAGGCCATGCCTGTTTAATTGCCCCAGCAATCTGGTGCCCAAGGCAACTGCCTACTCTGCTTATGTCAGTCTTGGAAACTGTGACACAGTTATGCAAAGGGCAAAAAATCTTCGGATATATCTAGCAAAGCTTTTCTAGCACTTATGTCTGCCAAGACCATATGACTGCTAGACAGAAAATCCTATTTAGAATACTGAGTGTAATTCTGTCACACATGTTAATCTTTCTTGAATTTATATTGACATAGATGAATTAAAGAAACTTGGCTTGATTAACCACACCAAAGGCCAAGTGGGAACAGAACCATTCCCTGCAAATAAATCAGGATGCAAATACCGGGGAGAAAGAGATTTCAGCTAAACAAAGAGGCTGGCAGAGACCAAGCTCTGAATAAATCAAGCTGGTGACTAGAAGAAAGCTCCCAGTCATTGAAGGTGTGAGGGTTTGAAACAGCTCCTCAATAGGCACAGTGGGACACAGGTGAACTAGTGTGGACCAGCCCAGTTATTTATTCAATTACGGGACATGGCTCCCTATGCAACGCGTTTGTGCTCTTGACAGGTCAGGCCCATCTTGCTCCCTAGTCATATAGGATGGATTATATCTTTCTCTGAGATTGTTCAGGTTTTTTCTTGTCTGGTGTACTGGTTTTGGCTGGGATAGGGCTAATTTTACTTATAGCACCTGCTATGGTTCTGTGCTTTGGAATTGTGACCAAAAGAGTGTTGATAAAACAGGGATGGGATGTTTTAGCCATTGCTGAGCAGTGCTTACAGACCATGGAGGTGTTTTCTGCATCTCATGCTGCTCTGCCACTTGGTAGGCTAAGGGTGCACAGGAAGTTGGAAGGGGACACAGCTGGGACCAAGCGATATCCCACACCATATGGACATTGTGCTCAGCAATAAAAGCTGGAGGAAGAAGGAAGAAAGGAGAGACGTTGTTTGTCTTCCTGAGTAACCATTACACGTGATGAAGGCTGTTTTCCTGGCAGTGGCTAAACACCTGCAAGCCGATGGGAAGTAGTGGATTCATTCCTTGTTTTGTTCTGCTTGTGCACACAGCTTTTGCTTTCCCTAATTAACTGTCCTTATCAATGCACTTTACCCTTCCAATTCTCTCCACTGTTCCACTGTGGGGGGAGTGAGCTACAGGCTATGCGATGCTTCGCTGCCTGCTGGGGTTAATCCAGAACATCTGGTCAGTGACCAGATATATTTTTTATATATTCCTGAGTACTGTACTATACTACGGCTGGCTTGGGGAGGAAAGGGGAAAAAAAAAAAAAAAAAAGGCAAAACCCAACAAGAAAACAGCTAAGCATGCCTCCCACTTAACCATTCCACAAACCTTTAACTTTCACCACCATCATAAAGAAATTTTTGAGATCTAGTATTACAACAGCCTCTCCCTGGCTCGCCAATGCACAGGTTCCCATTCCACTCAAAGCTCCTCTTAGTTGCTGTGTAAGAACGATGCCCAAGACTGCTTGCACTATCAAGGAAACTATCAGGAAGCTGTAGGGAATCCAGCAGCAAAGCCTTGTTGGTCAAGAGAAACTTCCAAAAAGCACTAACAAGCTTAATAAATAGCAGCATCTGCCAGCTTCCCCTTTGGAGACCCTGACAGGGAAATTGCCCAGAGAAAGCCAAGGTGTTCTTTCCTATCGCAGTTATTTTAGCTGTGTGGATTAACCTTTTGCAATTATTTACTGAATAAAAGACCATCTCCCCAGTGTCTCAGGTAAAACCCATTTATGCATTCTCCTTCCATCCTGTAGCTATTGCTGTAGCTGTCTTATCACATGTGGTCTACGTAATACGATAAAACAGGTTTTAACACACAAGGCCAACAGAAGGAGGAAACATAATTTCTCATTGATATTACGAAACCCGAACAGAAAGTAATAGCTTAAACTACCTACTTGCAGTGTTTTAGTCTGTATTTCTTCTCAGCACAAATTGAAAAATGGTTCTGTTTATCTTATCACATTAGCCTGGTATTAGTTTTTGCTCATAACCATTCAGATGTGTTTGGCATTCAACATATGCTATTTTGAAAAATATTTTAATCTGTTAAATAAGTTTTAGGCTTATCTCACAAAGGATTTTTCTTGCTCACTGCTATCTGCAGATGGTGTGATGGAAGATAAAAGTCAGCATCTCTCCCTTCCCTACAAGAAGCTCCCACTCCACAAATCTTAGCAGTTACAAGGAAGGATGTCAGAGACCTGGCATAAAGGTTTTTGGACTCTGAAATGCCAATTTTGTATTAATGTTTTTAGGTAATTTTATTTTAAAGTATACTGATATATGAGCAGCTGAACTGTAAATTACCGTTCCAATTCATTTTTTTAAAAGAGGGAGGCTCTTCCTCTCAGAACGGAGGGGAAAAAAACCAAAAGCAAAAGAAAAAAGCCTAGGGACGTTTTGACCATCTAAGGCAGAAGGCAGCTCCAACACTTCTAGCAATTAGGCTTGTCGAAATCCCCTCTCAGAAACTCGTGCTGCTCTAGCAACAGCAAGTGCCAGCAGGCAGCTGTGTTCGCAGAGACTGCGAACATAAACCCAGCAGAAGACAACTTGGTAGTTCTTTGTGGGCAGTGAAAGAAGCCCGACAGATGTACTCCCTAATAAACTTCTGTGAACTGACAGCTGCAGAGAGCTTAAGCTTTTATGTTTTTATTTGCATAAAGACCGGTATAAGTTCTCATTTCACAAAAGGAAATGGACTTTTCTGCCTGGAGCCACCAGAGTCTGCATCAATCACTTCATCACTTAAGCAGCCCAGCCTACTTAAAATCATCACCCCTTTAGAAAATAAATACCTTGTCAGGAGCTGGGAGAACTCAGCAGCAGAGCAGATAGGTCAGCTAGAGATTTGCTGAGGTGTGAGTCAAATTAGTGAGGTCCTTTAAGAATTATATGTTAAAACATCAAAAGCCCACTTGAGTTCTATTCATCCAGCACCGTATTTAACTATCCCAAAGCACAACTGGCTTAGGGTAAGCATCTCCAACTAAATTAAGAATGAGCACAGAAATAGATGTACCCATTAATCTAGAACATCAGCTATTTCCCAACAACTGCTTGTAACCATACTCTGAACTCAGTACAGAATACAAGATAGTGGGCTTTTTTCTTTTTTACTTTGAATTGCAATTCTCTCTGTTCACCAAGTACACACCTTTGTATCTCAGCCCTACATATACATGCACTAAAATACAACTAAGACACAGTCTAACTATTCTTCTTTCCCACTCCCAGATGAAGATTCACTGCTTCATTCCGTGCAGAGGGTGAAGCAAGTTTTGTACATGGGCTACAGTTGCTGCAAACCGGTCCTTTTCATGGTTTTGGTGGTTTTTGTTTTGGTTTTTTTTGGGTTTTTTTGTTTTTTTTCAGAATTAAGCCCTCAGGGCCCTGGTATGCTTCATTCTTGTTCTACAGAGAAAGTTAAATTTCTTTACCAATTTCTACTTTGCAATCAGAAATATATCACAGCAAATTCACTGCTTCAATACAGTCCTTTCTTTACAGAGCTCTATAGTCAAGTATGATACATTCTTCAGATTTCTATTTCTCATGTTGCTGCTGAATGCTACTGACATTCATTACTTCATGGCAATAATTACATGAACTACCACATGATTCCAAGAAGCTTGATAGAAAATAGAAAGATATTCTAGGAAAATATGTGACACTATTTGGACACATGGTGAAAAATAGATCCAATGTACTGATAAGGAAAATTATTTCAAATATATATAGACCTAAAAAGCCCCCACCATTGTGATTCGATTACATTCATTAGTTCTTTTAGCTTGCGTCTTAGGGGAATGTTCATAGATTTGTTCTATGGAAATATGATGCTTCAGGTAGATCTGTGAACACTAGGAGAAGCAGTACTGCAAGTATAAATTGCAGGAACATGCTGCCAAGATGAGATGTTAAGCTGTTAAGTCTAAAAGACTTAGAGTATCCAGAAGTCATCCTCAGGTAGGGAGTGAACCCAGACAGCTTTGCACTTATCTTCCATTTGTCCCTAAAAGGGCTTCATTTTACTGCAGTTTCCAGATGAAGGCTATCACCAAACTATGTCCACAAATTCTACTGGTTGAGTCAACAGTTACAGCACATAAGCTTTTCATGTTTCAGGTGTCTGCTGGCAGAGAAGGAAAAAAGCCTGAGGTTTTCAAGACTTTTTTTTGCCCATCATGTTCTCTACCCTCTGTGTATACTGGTACAAAAACGGATTATTCTTCAGGCTCCTTTAATTCTGCTTTCTGCAGTTAGAAATTGACAGACAGAATTAAAACAGATGCAATATAGTGGGATCCAAGCATCACAGGTATCTATCTCATAACCATCACCCTTTCTTGCATGCATTATCCCACATGTTGTCTGATAAAGGTATCAGTTTAATTTTTTCACAGTTTAAGCAGCCTGATTTTCAGCATACTAAGCATGACTGAAATAATTATTTTTTTGGAGGGTTTCGGGGTGCATTGTTTTCTTTTCTTTTAAAACTACCATCCTCAACTGATACGGTTCTACTAACCTTGGGGGGGAGTGCGGATGTTAAGTGTTCCCCCTGGCACTGGGATCAACTGTTGCTAAGCTTTCTATTTGGCATCAAGAAGTCACAGAAAATCTCAATTTATTTCTCATGAATCATGTTAACAAAAGCTAGTGAATGACTACCTTATATATCCTTGGTGTGGAGGGGAAGAATAGTCCTCGACAACATGGAGTGTACTACAGAATGCACTAGCTCCGGGGTACAGCATAAATACGTAAGATAACAATGAAACACTGCAACCTAAGGGGTTCTTTAGACTGTAGGGAGAGTGTAAGGGCTGTGGCCAAACAAAATAACTTACAGCTATAGTAAAACCTAGCTATTCCTTTAAGGATGGGAAGGGAGCTGACAGTCACCTCAACGTGGAGGGCTCGCAGCAGTATGCCTAATGTTCAATCAGCAAACAAAAATCAGAAATTATGGACTGTCAGAATAGGCCAAGTGTGTACAGTGATGTACTAGCCTCGGCAAAACACCCTGTGCTCAAGTTGAAAGAAAATTAACGCTTTTTGTTCTCGAAACTGCAGGTAATTAACCAGAGTCATTCCACCTTGCTTGCACTATTCATGACACCTACACAGAAGGTCAACCTACTAAAACTAAGTCTTGACTAAAGTGGATTTAAGCTTCGAAAGAATCTTTCCAGATATCCAAGAGTGTGTCCTATGCCTCTCCTTTGATTTCAGAATGTGTTTTTTCAGACTGATGCCACAAAATGAAGTTTGGGTGTACATCTTCCCAGAAGTCAGTGAGGAAGAATATTACTTTCTGTTTATAAGCTGGAAGTAATTTCTCTGGGGGGCATGGAGGAGGAGTTGTTTAAAAGGAGTCTGGCACTTAAATGGAGAGTAAATATTTTAGTCCTTAGGAAAAAAAATTCACCATCAGAGTAATTCATGCTGCATTGCAGTATCTAAACATGACAAAGGATAATAACATAGGATCATGCTGTAGAACCACTACAATCACAGTTTTCAAGTACAACAGATTTGCCCACTGGGAAACATCCATCAAAGCAGCTTTAATGTCACTGTAGAGCAAGGAAACTCCAGGAATGTTCTTGTATCATGCCTGGAACCGTCGCGTCTATACCTGCAATACTTAGAAAAGAAAACAAAGAAGGGATAGGTTCAGCCGAAAACACAAAGCAACAGTGCTTGCTCAGCAGATTCGCTTGCTTGTTTCCTTCTTTGCTTTGTTTTTTAGAAGAACATGTACCTGTTGCTGCTAAAAAACAAATTTGCACACTAAGTCCTGAATGCTGACTGTCTTTTCTCTTTGTGGGGATCTATAAGCGATGCACATCACCATGTACTACCAACACTGCACAGGTCAGGTTGGATGAGTTTACCTCATTTTAGGCCCTAATATCCGTGAATAAGAATGGAGATATAAAGTGGATTGTTTAACACTGAATTGTTTTGGGAAGTAGTAGAAACATGCACAATATAACAAACTTTGGTATCAGAAATAAAATGTATGTAGAAATAAACAACAGGAAGTTCAGTGAGTTAAAAATGATAGTATATTATCTGTAATAATGTATAGTATTTTAAATTATATAACATATAACATTCAGTCACATATAACATTATCTAATATCTATAATAAATATTACTATATGAACCATTTTTTAAAAACTACTGAGATCAACTGGATCATTGCCTCATTGACCCTTAAGTGACATGTGGATCTTGCCATACATTCATAACAGTATTGTTTTTCCATAAAGCCATCCCAGAGCTCTGAACTGAAATCTATTTAGCACTACAAATAAGTCCCCCACAACTCACTAGCTTAAAAATTCTATTTATTTTGTTTACTTTATAGCTAGGTATCAGTACAGACAAAACATGAACTGTCTCCTCATCTTTTAAAAAAGATTGCCTTGCTGCAAGGCAATTTAAGATCAAGAGTCTAAATCTAGACGGTGTTCCAAGTCCTTAATAGAATTATGACAAGGGCAATGAAGAAATCAGGATGATCATTGTTTATATTTTACCAAAAAGGCCAAGTTTATTAAATTTATATTTTCATACAACATTTAAACCCATTATCCTATTATGAAGCCTGGAACACTTTCATATGATTTTATCTCACACTAAAATCCTAGATAATTCCAGTAAATGCCTCTACCATCTGTGCACTGAAATTTAACATCAGCAAACTAGGACTATATTAATTTCTAAGGTGGACATAGACTAAGATTTCTGATGTTCTGGGGGTTGATGGGTTCTTTCGGGAGTGTGGGGAGGGGCAGCTTGTCTGAGAAATTCTACTTAAGTCATGATTGACTGGACACTGGTCCTAGGACAGTGGCTTCAGTTTCGCATACTTAAGTGTGAATATAGTTCATGCTGTCTTTTTTTTTCTTTCTTACTTTATTCTAAAGCAGCTCTCCACTTTAGCTGGTTTTCTCCCAGTGAAAAGCATGAAAGAAATAACTCTGAGACCAGAACATATGAAAATGACATGAATTTCCCTATATTTCTTCTCAATAGTTGAAAAGAATACACACCAGGGAATTGCATCAATTTAACTCTCTTAAATCAGTATAAGTGAATTATATTGACTTAGCTTAATTCTCTAACAAGCTAAATTAAGGCACTCTGATTCAGGAGAACCAGAGTTGTGCCAATTCAACAAAGTCAATTTAGAAAGAGATTTAGTAAAAGTCAATGCAATTTGTGTATGCATGTAGAAAAAGTATATGGGAAAGCATATGCTGGATAGCATTAGGAAATGGTATCACAGATTTCCTTTCCAGCATGGAAAGCAGCACCCAGTCCAGGCATTCAAAAGTTCAAATAGGAAGTTCTACAAAGTAATCACTATGAATTCATCTTTTACCGTATTGTTACAGTTCATAAAATGCAAGTGTGTGTGTATGAGTGGGAATTATTTGGTGCATTAACAAAATACTTTTGGCTGTGAAACACAGATTGCTAATGTCACTAAGATTTGAATACTAAGTATCAAAATATCATGCTTGTTGTGAAAAAAATACAGAAAAACTAAGTGGCATGTGTATAACGAAGCACCAAAATTAATAAGAAATCAGCAGTATTAGAAACTACAGAAATCTGGCTTTGGATTTTTTCCCCCTTTTAATCTTACTCACAAGAAACAGGTTTTGTTCTTACTTCTTTTAGTAGAAGTAAATAACTGAATCCAGTTCCTCTTAGAGAAATTAACTGATTCCTAGCATCTGAAGTATTGCTTGACGTTTCTTAAAGTTTACTTTACGCTTCTTTCCACTGTGTTCCATGGAACACCTGCAGGGTGAGGTGTCCGTCTTTGAAGTAATGGCAGCAGGATCCACCCTGATTTGCCTAAGAGGAAATTGAAATGTGCTACTGTTCTAATTATGTGACACACCAGGACTTCATTTTTTACAAAAATTATGGAAGAAATATTTTTTTAAATTATACAACCCTGGTCTGTCCTCCTCCATAAAAATCCAAATTCACCCCCTCACAGAAGAAATTAGTTCCACAAATTTTGCTATTTCCCAGCTCAGCTAAAAAGAAATATGTGCTATCTTTAATGTGACTTTATTTAAAATGACCCAGATATGTTTTATTTAATCTTTTTTTACTTTGGCCACAGAAAGCACTGTTCCGTTTCCATCTGTACCACAGGACAAACATGCTTGAGTAAGGATTTATTAGCCTATGAAATATCCATCCTTCAAAACATGTTTTAGAAGCTTGGAGGAGAGACTTGATGGTTTGTATTTTTCCTAATATTTTTTTTTTTTTTCTATGAAATGTGCTTGAACAATCATCTCTTTCTTGCTGAAGAATAAGAGATTCTGTCTTTCTGGAAAACCTTTATACAGAATTTAAGTCCAGATCTTCAGCATTTTAATACAGATAAAGTTTACTGGCCTACTATAAAGACAAAGCAAACAGACTTTGAACCTAGTCAAAAAAATGCCCTAGCTTACAGAACAACTTGGTTGATACTGCACATCAAAATAAGAGGTTAGTCTTCTAGACTTGTAGCATAGTGCTGCGTTTCAGGTATGTATGCAGACAACTGTGACTTTTGATTCACAAAATATTTCTGCAGCTTTAAATTCTTTCAAAAATTTATTGAAGTGTTTAGGAATAGGTATGCATCTGCATATTTCCAGCATCTTCTAAGAAAGTCCTGATTGTGTGATTCTTACCGATATATACACATTAAGAGAAGGGGGGAAATGCTGTTTTAAAGCCCTAAAAATTTATTAGCATTTTCAGGTTGCTTGGCAAGCATTAAAGAAGAATTTGGTTGTAAAAATAATTTAAGAAACCTACATACAGTAATGTGCTTATCACGATGATCACCAGCAAGTAATTTAAACTCAGTGATGCTGTTTCAATTCTAAAAATGTAAAAGCTCCAAGTCCCCATATTCACATCCATCCCTGCAGTATACAACTTCCTACCAAGACAAAGGACAACATCTTTAATCATAGAAGCTGACACTACATGATAGATTATATGCCACAAATAGTAGTGTGACTTCTTTGAAATTACTGACTTGCTGAATACTTTGAACATGCTGAAGCATTTTGCTGGCCTGGGATATGCAGACAACTGCATTAACTGCATTAAGCTTACATAAAGCCTCCAAAAATATAGGATTTATCTTGTCATTCTGTGCTTAACAGTCTTAAACAGAAAGAAACAATAACTCAGATGTGCCCCGACATTGCCACATTTCAGAAAAGGTAATCCCTACCAAACGATTTATAAAATCGTCTCGGATTTTATAATTGCTTTTGGGTTATGACAGTGTTGACTGATTTACCTTCTTGGTTTGTTTTGGGGAGGGGTAGAAGAATTTTATTGCAAGCAGTGGTCTTCTGCCAGGGATATATTTGTTTTCCTTTATTATTGCATACAGAAGAGAAGCCTCCTATAGTACCGCTTACAGCAAGGAGAACCTAGATCACTACAAATTCAAAATGGGTTGCACGTGATTGGATGTCCAATCCTCCAAACTCTTGCTTGGGAAAGTAACCCCATAATTTTGAAAATATTATAGGATAATGCCTACAGTAATGCATTCAGTGAACAACTGTACATCAAGCATTCCCAAATTATATGCAGGAGGAGGAACAGTTCGAGAGCATAATTCCCTGAAATAAGTGTAACTACCACATTTCATGTAATTTTCCTATCTTCATTTTTAAAGTGTTTTTAGCTGTAAATAACTGAAGAAAAGAACCCCAAATGCCAGTAGCGATTTGGCTGGGTAAAACACCTTCACCACTCATTTTTCCAATTTGAGACTTACCTGATTACATCACGAAGTAACTGAAACTTTCACAGAAAAAGGTTTTATTTATATCTTTCTGTGACAATGTACTACTGTCATGAATTTTAATTATAGCAGTAAATGCTGTCTTTACTAGTATCATTACTACATACATTAAAAATGAGAAACAGCATAGGGTCAGATTTTAAAAGCATTTAAGCACTATGTGATGCAAAATGTCTTTCAGTAAGATTTTGAGAAGAGCCTACAAGTTTACCTTGCCATTGACTTCAATAAAAGCCAAGCTCTGGGGTATTTTCAAAAAGTTTAAGTATTTACTTAAATTATCACTGGCTTGAATATCCCTAAAAATCTCACCCTTAATAATTTTTATTTTCCTTTACACAACAAGACCTAGCATTGACAGGGATTTTAAGGTTTAATCTACCAGGTCACGAAGTGATGTAGCAGATACCTTCTTCAGATACTTGAATTTAACAGCATTCATATGGACATTTCTCAATGCTCATATATTTCCTATCCTATATGTTGTGTGCTTTCTTTTGACAGGTAAGTGCATGTTTTGGACAGTGAGTTCATTTGTTCTTCTGTTTTATCACTCTTCAGTGAACCCCAGAGCTTTAAAGTTTCCTATTCTAAAAAAAGGAGAAAGTCTGCATTTTAAAAACAAGAAAAGAACATTCAGAGCAATGTGGTTTGTCACAAAACAGACTTACTACAGTCATTCCGTCTGTGGCTCACATTGCATTCTGTAATTCTTCTCTAAAGTATTCTTTTTTTCCTCTATATTCTAATCCAACAAATGGGCATCATTACTGTAGGAGCACCTAAACAAGGACAAAACACACTTTTGAAAAAAGACATTTGCACAGTGATACTCTTCTGTGCAGTTTCCTGATCACTGAGAAGCCGCCTAATCAGTATCCACTGTCACAGAACAATGAGAGGCTGTCATCATTCAGTCTGATTTTCTCAACCCTTTCCACCCAAACCCCCAAAATAAATGCCTCCCCCAAAACCAACAACAAACCAAAACCCCACATCCAAACCCAAAAACTAACCAACCAAAAATTATTAAACTCAAGGGTATTACCCAATTTATCCACTTTTAAATCTTTGCAATTTATTTTATGTACTGGAAATCAATGAGTGAAAGAACATCAAATGAAGCTCAAATGCTTTGTTTAACCTTTTCTATCACCTAAGCGATGCTCAGCATGATTTGTTTAAAACTCTCTGAAAAAACTATCCTTTCCTCTGCCTGTTTTTTTTGTATTTTTTATTTTTTTATTTTTGAAAAGGACATTTCTTCTTAAAAAGTTATCATGTTTTGCAAGACGTGCTTTGTACATATTGCATTTTGCTCAGGTCCAGCAGTGTGAAGATCACTGTAAAAGATATACTGACAAGCATCTTCCAGGTCATCCTGACTCTTTGAGATAACATGTAGATCTAGAAACTGTACGAGCTCCCACTGTGGTCATCTGAATACAGAAATGGCCACAAAAATTTGGCAGCTATTAAAGTAAACTGGTAATTATGCACACAATTATATTATATCTTTGTACAAACACAGGGCTTTGCACGTGCAAGCATTTTTTGTTCCACACATGGATTTTATCACTGTCTGAAACAATGTTATTTTATTTATCATGTTGTCTCCATTCAGCAAGCAACACGGCTCCAGCTGAAGGCACAGGTGGGCAATAAAATAAAGTATTTATCATAAACCCAGTAAACACATTTTTCCATTCAGTATTTACTCAACATTTTAGTTTGAAAGATGATGCAAGACAGCAGTTTACGAGTTTGTGAAGAGTCTTTATGAAATTATTTGCTGAAGAATATTGTGATGTTAGGAGTCAGATCAAATAAAAATTTTGTGTTATGCTGTGTCAATTCTTCCTTTGTGATCTTGCCAATGCTTGCCGAATGTAAGCCTTTATTTAAAACGATAATTACATCTGCTAACCCTCTCGCACAGTAGTTTGTAACATATGCTGGATATGACCTTACATTGCCTTTATTTTCTCAGTCTATGGACAGGGACTTTGAACCTAGAGAAGATACAGATTTGCTGTAGCCCAGGAAGTTTCCAACTAAATTGCTATTAACAGTTGCCCAGACAATGACTTTGGAAGCTTCCATCTTCTGCCCTTCCCTCTTATACATGAACCTCCCATACTTCAGAAGCAACCTCATTATTTTCAAAGTGGGAAGAAACACATCAGCGATACAGACTGAAAAAAAAAGTGACAGGAGCGAGTGCTCCCATTCTATGAAGTGTTTAGGAGACTATTCAAGCTGCACTTGAGAGCTGAGAGAGTACACATGGCTAAATGATTTTTGTTGGTTTTATAACAGATAATGCTGGCAGGCAAGTATGTTTGGTGGTTTTTGTTTTTTGGGTTTTTTTTTTGGGGGGGGGGAAGGTTTGTTTTGGTTTGGTTTTTTTACACCTCATCCATCATTTCACAGCAGCAGATAAAAAGACTAACCAAACAAACTATGTTAAAGATGGTTATTTAAAAGACAACTATGTAACACCGCAAATAAAAAAGTTTGTCTTATAAAGTATCTCAAGTCTGACTATCTGGCCTTAGCTAAATATTAAGAAGTACCAAACCCAAACAAAGTTATTTCAGATGAATCTTGGAGTTTGACAAAGGATACTTTTTGCAAAAAGTTTCTTGATGAACTAGAGCAAGATCATAGTAAAAAGAACAACTGAAGGACTGGAGAACATGCTTTATAGTCTTTCAGGAGCTCAAACTATTTAACATGTCAGAAAGATTAAAAAGATAATTTGTTTACAAGTGGGAAATACCTACAAGGGAACAGAAATTTGCAGCAGAGAGCAGGTACAAAAGAGTTGTATTAAAACCTAATAGCTGAAAAGTGAAGCTAGACAAGCCCATTTAATCAAAAATTCAAAGCAGATATTTTGATATTGAAGAGGATCAGGGATACTTGAACAGCAGCTAATAACTTTACTCACACAGAGGATCAGCAGATCATTTTTAGTAACAATTAGACTTCTGAGGCTTCTCTCTGGTAAGTCCTTGAATGTAAAAAGAGCAGACCAAGCTAAATGTACATTTATTGCTGTGATCCGTAGCTATACTGCTCTCTAGTTTTGTACTTCATAGTAGTGACATCTGGAAACCCATGTCACTGCATGTTTGGGAATAGCATAACTGTTCTGCATCATAATGATTTTGGTTAACAACAGGTTACACAGCACTACATAAGCAACACAGCTCAGTCAATTAAAGGATGGCTATTCAAGCCAGAAGTGTTACTTCCATGGAAAAGTAAAAAAACCCTAGAATTCTTATACTTTACAACAGTATATTACTTAGCATGGTTAAAATAAAAATGACTCGCTCCCTGAAATGCCTGTACACAAA
>NW_010118538.1:0-22722 GCF_000699245.1 Pterocles gutturalis | reverse complement strand
AGCCCTCCGCGCCTCCGGCCCCGTCCGAGCCGAAGGTATTTTCCTTTGGGTTTCTTTGTTTGTTTCTAATTGCGACGGGGATAGTCACTGCGTCTCCCCCGGGTTTGGTGGGGGGAAAGGCGCTTCGCTGCTTTGCCTCCAGAGTAAAAGCGGAGTGGGTACACCTGACCCGCTGATCCCAGGTACCCGGACTGGCTTCAGAAACAGGGGGGCTGGGTTTTGGGTTTTGGTTTTTTTTTTTTCATTAGCTGAGTCTCTTGTTTTCCCGCTCCTTAGCGTCACTCCTTAACTTTGCATGCGTGAACCCTTCCTGCTTTGTATTTCCTCCCCCAACAGGTAGCTGGGGTTTTCAGGAAAAGCACCGGGTGTCGAGAGAGTCATCCTTGCTACACCTGGTGGGGCTTTGCCTCTGCAGCAGCAGACCTCAGAGACCCCAAGATTACGTCTAAGATCATCACATAAATGTAAATGAATTAAACACTTGGATGCAGAAGAAATTGAGCGGGATGTGGGTAGAAAAACTCTATAGGTCATATGAAAAATCTGAATCCACAGCTACCATTCTCAGGTGTCCTTTCTCTCTCTGGTTGGTGTGCTGAGCTGTGGACTGAAAGGGAACAGCTTATCTGTTCCCAATAAAGGAAATTCTGTCCCTATCTGCCAGCTTGACTGTAGTGATAGGGGCACACAGTCTGTAGGGAGGCTTCCCCCAGGTGGGAGAGTAGAGCAGAGCCTGGCTGAGAAAAGGCATAAATAGAGGGAAAGAAGAAAAGGAGAGGGCAACGAGATACAAAACAACATGCATTTGGGAGTAGCAAGAAAAAGGGAAACCCTGACGCAACTGATTGTGGTGATCATAAAAAAAAAAGGGGGCAAGAAGTTTTGGGGTTTTCATTCCATGGCAAAATAAGCAAAGTAGGTTGCTTTGTTCTCCCCTGCCCCAATTTTATTATATGCAGCATAGATGCCTAGGGTTGCTTAAAGGAATACAGGATTTATGTGAGAATGCATTTTACTTCAGTACAGATCTTTGCTCACAAAAAAAATGCAAAGTGAGCAAAGAATTATGCTAGACAGGTGATGGAGGAAGACATTACCTATATTACATTTTCTGTCTCCTCAAATTGATATCCAGTGCTATCTCTTCACTGAGTCTTTTTTTTTTTCCTAATCATTTCATGAGGCTTGCAGGTGCATATCCTCCAGGATGGACTCTGAAGAGTTCAGCAGAAGAGAAGGGGGAGCTTGCCCCAAACACTAGAGAAACCCTGTAGCCCACACCCAGGCAATCGTCGACCTTCATTTCCCTGTATGACCTGTGCAGAGTCTCCCAGAGAGGGAAGCTTCCCCCCAGAAGTGTCACGCTGAAAGCTCTACCCAGCCAGTGACAAAATCATACTCCTGCTTGCTACTGCTTTCTAATCCAATTAATGCTTTCATTCATTTGCGTGGATGAATAATTTAATCATAGTGGGACAGCTTCTGCCGTTGAGATTCCTATTCCACATCACTGCATTTATAGTCAATGGAGAGGAAAGGGATGCTTCAAATTCCTGCAAGCCAACAGACTGGGGAAATCAACTCTGGCTCGTGTCTCTCTTGGGTTGGTGCTCAAACCTCTGGGACATTACATAAACAGGGGATACCTCTTCCTACTGCATTTTATAAGTTCCTACCAGCTGGCAGCAAGCCGGAGTTGGGCATCCTGACTGGAAATAGCACCTCTGTCATCCAGAAAAGCACAACTCATTGTCTAAGAAGGGTTTAACCTTTACCCCTCTCCTTGGCACTTCCAGCAGCTGCAGCATCAGTTTTCTATTTGCTTTTGTGAATCATATCCTGGGGTGCTTTGCTTTCCCTGCCCATTGCACGGAGTTTGAGGGCCTAACTTTTCTACATGCACTAAAACTCCCAGACTAAAAATCATAATGTGCAGCTCTCAGTATCACAATATCTATATCCTTCTGTGGGCCAAGCTGTCCTTTCCCTAACTCAGCGGGAACTGGGCTCCTAACTTCTGTGTGGACCCATGCAAAATTACTGCAGTGCCATTCAGGTACTTCTGCCAATGGCATGGAGGAAAGGTCAATGAAGAATAGGTGTGCTGTAGAATTGCTGAGGCTGGCTGGCACCTCTGGAGATCATCTAGCCCACCCCCTGGTTCAGAGCACGGTCAGCTGGAGCAGGCTGCCCAGGACCGTGTCCTGTCAGGTTTTTAACATTCCCGTGGATGGATCTCTCTGCGTAACCTGATCCAGTTTAACTACCCTCAAAGTAAAATAAAGGGTTTTCTTATGCTTAGAACCTCTGCACCTTTGGAGTGCTGCACAGTGTGAGCAGAAGTCCTGTCCCATGGGGGCAGTACTCCCCCTTCTCCTTTAGAAAGATGAGGTACAGGGAGTCAAATTTTGGCCAGTAGATCCCACAGCGTGGGGGTCCTGTCCCAGCAGGATTAAAGTTGAGATGCAGCGTTAGTGGGAAGCAGGACAGAGAGCAGCACAGTGGTGTCCCAGGTGGATTGGGCTGCATGATCTCCTGCCTCAGCACACCAAACACTGGGCTGCACCAGCTGAGTACCTGGCACGTCCTTTTCCCTCCAAGGAAACACTCATACTCTACAGAAGCCCAGCAGCACTAAAAGCAGGATCTTCCTCTACCCTGATGTGCTCCTGCTTCCTGCAGTGCCCTGTACCCTTTGAGCCCACCACAACACTGGCAGGCTGAAAGGGCAGTTTGGACACTAACCTCCCACTCAGACACCCTCCTTGTAAACATCCCGTCCAGCTAATGTCCTGTGTTGTCCCGCCTTCACCGCTCTGTAGCAGACATTATTCTGGGTTTAACTTCTGCTATATGCAAAGCACACGAATTTAAATGTAAAAAGCCAGGCAGACAGCAGGACAGAACCTGGCAGTTTTAGTAACTCTTAGTTAAGTTGCTGACATGTCTGAAACACCATGGGGGCTGTAAGGTCTTCTTAAATTTAACTAAAATCATCTGGTGAACCTTCACTTCTTGGAAAACCAAATTACTTTAACGGGGCATGTTTAGCAGCTATACCTTCCTCCACGTAGATGCAAACCTATGTATATGGCAAGAAAAGCCCTTGTAAGAATGGAAAGAAACAGAACACTGAGCTTGGAAAGTCCACTGAAGTAAGTTTATCCAAGCAGCAAGTAAAACAGCCATCCCCAGGGATTCAGGTCCTGGCTCTCCCTTAATTTCCTCCAAGGCTTGCTGTGAACATCCAGCGGTAGCAGTCCTTCTGAAATTCAGTCATCTCTTTTCATGCCCCTTATTTATGGCTTGCTATCAGCAGTTAGGCAGAGGCCCAGCATCATTGTGGATGAAAAGCAGGACACGAGCTGGCAATGTGCACTCACAGCCCAGAAAGCCAACCGTGCCCTGGGCTGCGTAAAAAGAAGCACAGCCAGCAGAGGTGACTTGGGAGCAGCAGGGAAGGGCTCGGGAGCACAGGTAGTCAATCCTCCCGGTTAAAGGGAAGGGGAGGAAAGGGATGATAAAATTGAGAAAATCAATACATGGTAATGGGAGTGGTGTCATGGACAGGGCTTTGGCTGTTTATACCATGGGACTCACTTTGAGAAATGCGGTCTTCTGGGGGCTGACGGGGTGCATCTTTCAGGGAAGGGGAAGAGGGTATTTGGCAACAAGCTTTCCAACTTAGTCAGGGTGGCTTTAAACTAGAGTTGCCGGGGGGGGGGGATCCTAAATTCATCCCACTTCAAGGCCAATGACAGTAATGGATGCCCTGGGCCTGGAGTAGGCTCACAGGCCAGGAAGAGAGCACCTGAAGTGCAGGCCAAGGGAGCCCAAATTGGTAACCCAGCCACAATGGGGGCCCAGCTTAAATACCTGTACACTAACGTGCTGAGCATGGGGAACAAGAAAGAAGAGTTACAGATGCACGCATACATACAGGGCTGTGATGTTATTGGCACCACTGAGATGTGATGGGATGGCTTTCATGACTGGAGCATAGGAATAGATGGATATAAACTCTTTAGAAAAGACAGTGGAGAAGGGAAGGGGTTGTTGCCTTCTATGTCAGTGACCAGCTGGAATCCCTGGAGCTCCACCTGGGGATGGATGAGGACCTGCCAGAGAACTTATGGCTCAGGGTTAAAGGGAAGGCAAGAGAAGGAGATGTTGTAGTGGGGGTCTGCTGCAGGCTGTTTGACCAGGTAGACTGACTGGATGAGGCCCTCTATAACAGATAGAAACAGCTTTGTGTTCACAAGGCATGGTCCTTATGGAGGACTTCAGCCACCCCGATATCTGCTGGCAGGACAACACAGCAGGGCACCAGCAATTGAAGATGTTCCCGGAGTGCATTGATGACAACTTCCTCTTCCAAGTGGTACAGCAACCGACTAGAAAAGGTGCTATGCTGGACCTTGTCCTTACCAATGAGGAGGGGCTGGTGAGTAATGTTTTATTTTAGCATGACCAGCAGGTCGAGGGAGGTGATTCCTCTACTCTGCTATTGTGAGACCCCACCTGGACTACTGCATACAGTTCCTCAGCATAGGAAGGACGTGGACCTGTTACAGCACATCCAGAGGATGGCCACAAAGGTTATCAGAGGGCTGGAACACCTACCCTACGAGGACAGGCTGAGAGAGTTGGGGTT
Organism: Pterocles gutturalis; assembly: GCF_000699245.1. Taxonomy (NCBI): domain Eukaryota; kingdom Metazoa; phylum Chordata; class Aves; order Pterocliformes; family Pteroclidae; genus Pterocles; species Pterocles gutturalis. The sequence continues at coordinate 18,068 of NW_010118538.1, read as the reverse complement.
GTTCAGCCTGGAGAAGAGAATGCTCTGGGGGGACCTTATAGCAGCCTTCCAGCACCTGAAGGAGGCCGACAGGAGAGATGGGGAGGGACTTTTTACAAGGGCATATAGCAATAGGACAAGGGGTAATGGATTAAAACTGGAAGAGGGCAGATTTAGACAAGATATAAGGAAGAAATTCTTTACTGTGAGGGTGCTGAGACACTGGAAGAAGTTGCCCAGAGAAGTTGTGGATGCCCCATCCCTGGAACCATTAAAGGTCAGATTGGATGGGGCTCTGAGCAACCTGATCTAGTTGAAGATGTCCCTGCTCATTGGAAGGGGAGGTTCGACTAGATGACCTTTGAAGGTCCCTTCCAAACCAAACCATTCTATGATTCTATGACCCAGCACTGCATTTCCCCTGGCCTCTCTCCAGCACACCAAGAGAAGTGCAGACTCTCCCAGACCTAAGCTCAGCTTTGGTACCACGGGTCCCGTGCTCTTGTTGGATTTGTAGGTGCTAGTGCCTTGCTGAGCTACAGCAGATGCTGGAATAAAAGAGGAAAAAATGTCAGATTTGCACAGTTCACTCACATTTTTTGTTTTTATCTTGAATACAGCCTTATTATTGACAGGGGTTTGTGACTGTCTTCATCTGAGAAGCTGTTTCAGCGACAGTCATGGATGCAGCTATAATGGTGAACTCCCACTGTTGTCTGGCAGAGACGTCACTTATCCCAGGAGTTCAGGAGACTATGGACTTTACATAGACAAGTACTGATTTCTGGGATCTTTCCTGAAATTTGCTCCAACATATGTCCAGGCATAGGTGGCCATGCCAGAAAAGATTAGGAAAATACAGAACTGGTAAAGTCCTTCAGGTGATATGGCTAGAGATGTTTTCCTATGCAAAACTAGTTACAAAACCACATCGTTGACATGATCTGAGTTAATAACAAAAGCCCTGAGACAATAACCCGTATTGTAAAAGAGCATGTGCATCCTGAGAAGAGCAGTCACAGACTGAAATGGGCTTCCACCATTTTGTTCTCATGTCCTTTCTCTTCTGAGAATCCAAACTAACCTGCAGCCAACAAGTGACCTAGACACTGTTTGCTCTTACAGAATAAAACCAGGAGCAAAATAATCTACTTAAATGATATTTCTTTATAATCCTTACTTAACCTCATCCATTTTTTTTTTTCATATAAAAAGCAGTAAGGACTCTTTGTCCAAATGGATACCTACCATGGAGTGATAGTTTTATGTCATGATGAACTATGTACCAGTTACTATGAACGTCTACATTGGCAGGATGGATTAAGAATGAGTAGCCCATTTAGTGTGTTGTACAAATTTCTTCCAAAATAATACCGGTGTTCTTGCCTGGTGTGCAAATTGGGCTATTGTCCTTAATGAGTTGCTTGCTAAACCCCACTTTCTTACAGATGCTGCCAGAAAAATTTACACAAATGGACAAGACTTCAGACTGACAGTCAGAGACAAAGACTGTTGTTAGAGGCAGGAGAGTAAGGGCTTGTCTGGAGACTGCCTTTCAGCTGCATAAGGTGGCAAAAGAATATTTTTATTTGCATACACCCATTTAGCCTGACATTGCGCAGCAACTCACTTGGTTATAAGCTACTGCCTGTTTTAAAAGGCAAGACGGTGGTTCTTTCTTTGTGGACGTGTGCCTGGCAGAGGCTGATGGACCTTCCCAGTTACAATAATAGATGCAGCTCGTTCACTGGTAAAGTGAAATCCGGACTGGTGTCAAGGAAAATGACTGCTTATTGCAGAGCTTCAGAAAAGTGTGGGCTTCACATGTGCATATGCTGGTTTCCTTGACCTTTCCTGATTTTGCTTGAATTTGAGCTATGGATGGTCAGCTTTTCATAGAAAAAGCAGGCAAAATAGCCTCAGCTGTTCTTTTTTTGCTAAGGATGAAAATATTGTCCACTGAGCAGAAGGCAAGACAAACTGCTGTGAATGGCTCATAGCATTAGGTACAAACTAAAGAAAAAAGAAGAAAAATCCCCACACCATATCTCCTACATGGGATTTCATATGATTCGCTACAGCAAAACATAACCCAAAACTTCACATCTATTTCCTTATATGCTGTTTTAAAAGACAGAAGGGAATAGCTTAAAGCTGAGCCTAATTCAATTAAACATCCTTTTATTCAAGACTAATAACATATGGACTTCTTGCATACACGAGAAGCTCATTTGAATAAATATTGGGGAAAAAAAAGAACTAGAACTATATGGGGTATGTTGTCTGAAGCAACTACCCAACCTTTCATGATACATACTGGGGTCAAAGCAACCTGTTTCCTGCTCATCAATAATATTCATCAACTCAGTGACTTCAGTTCCAGGGAAATGGTAGTGAACTTTTACATTTTTAGGAAGATTTTCCTCAGCCAAAATTGCAAAAATTATATTTGATATACCTAATGCAATATGATATCACACGCCTTATTGAATGTTGCTTTTCAAGCCCTATTCCCACCTGATTAATATATGGAGATCTATATGGAAGTGTTCCCCCAGCTAAGTAACATGAGTTTGAGAAATACTTTTTTTCCAAAATGTAAAACTTGAACTCGTGCAGGGGAAAGATGGTTTATAACAAGAAGAGCAATGAGGGCATTCCTTAGTACTTTACATGGAATATTGGCGTATGTGTCTTTCACTGAATAAGACTATTGCAGTAATTTTCTGGCCTATTGTCCACATACATCCAGAGGTCCATGGGGTACCTGAAGAGGATCCACAAAAGGTAATTAAGAAATACAAGGCAATAGCTGTAAACAAGGATCCTGTAAACAAAACTAGGTTAAATAACAGTACTACCTCGTGTTAAGATGCCTCCAAAAGGACACAAAAAAAAAAAAAAAAAAAAAAGGAGAAAAAACTTTTGTATTGGGGAACAAGCAGTGGGACACAGAAAGAGATAGGAAAGCTTTTAATGGGCTTTGCCTCTACTCCGTCATCAAAAGTGTTAATTCCTGGGAATCTAGAATGCACAGCATTGGTCTTACTATTGAGAAATACCACAAACAAATTTTGAAAATTTTAATGAAAGCTAGTTACGCAAACATTTCCAAACAGCTCATTTTTACACCAATTGACAGAGGGAATTTCTAGCTCAATTACAATTTAAGGAAATATTTGGGTTTACACTTTGTCCCCACTGAGATGCTCCATGCAAAGGATACTCCAGTTATTGCTTATACCTGGCAGGTGACCCTCACAGACTGAAATCCTCCATTGCAGCTCCTAGGGAGGCTTTAGAAGGCCAATGGTACAGCTCTCCATTTCCTGCAGAGTGCTCGATTTCTGTGTTCATGATTCTTAATGCTGCAAGGGGAATGCAAAAAGCTATTTTTTCCCTAAATCCTTTGGTGATCTCAGATACACGTGGCCTTCAAAGGTCTGCAAGAACAGCTGAGAACATTGTGGACTGCAGTGCAGGGGAGCAGCAGCTTCCTAAAGATACTGCAAAGTCTGGTCCAGGCAGTGAGGCTGCTGTGATGCCTCTGCAGCTGTCTGACTGGGATCCAATTCTTAACAGCCCCATCTTCAGTGTTGCCTCCCCTGAAGAGGAGACTAATTTGCTAGCAGCTTTGCTCTTAGGTGCTCATTTTCTTCCAGGGCTCCTTCCAGAGCTCAGGCTACATGGCTGTAATTCATAGGCTCGATACTTTAAAGCTATAATTTCCTCTCATGACTCCTGCAGGACTCTTGATCCTGCAGGCATTTAAGAATCAAATTCTCCCTGCAGACTGACGGGGTGGATGGCCTGTGAACTTGGCCTCTGGGGACGGAGGAAGTCAGAAGGGATGAGCATCAGCAAACTGGCAAACAGGAATTTGGCAGTGTCATGTCCAGCTGCTCTTCCTGCGCAGTGGCAGCAGAGGGGCAGGGACGACAGCTGTGCAGAAGATAACTGCTTGAATTAGACCCAGATAAATCCTTGTGCAAATACGAATCAGAGTCCTAATACTATGTCTTGGTGCAGTAAATGGTTTCCCAGCCACACAATACATTCAACCCTTATGCTCAGTCATCCCTTACTGTAAGGGAAAGGGTGGACGAAGTCACACCACTGCAATCTTATTCTAGCCCAGAGGTACTCAAACAGTGAACTATAGTTAGGACCTCAGCAAAATCCAGCATGGAGGACAAAAATGAAAGGAGAAGCATGCTGCCTTCGAGGGGCTTGCCAAATAGCCTTCTAGTTCAACCTGAAAGTGAGTATCTTGCTGTGTAGGAGCTGGATACATTGCATATGCATGTGTGCAGGGTTTTTAGCCACACAGGCAGCTGCAGCACCTCAACATGTGCACCAAAGGTGGGAGGCTGACATTCAGAATCCTTCCCCTGTGCTCAAAACAGCAGTGCTGCCTCTGCTCCAAACCCCATCCTGTCCTCCCTGCTCACTCAGAAACCACTGTGCTAGGAAGTTACTTCTTCCCAGCTGAGATCCTCATACGATAATGTCCATCTTAGTGTTGGTGCTTGTGGTACAGGTCAGCAGTAATGACTCAGACCAGCCAGCCCTTCACTTTCCTTCCTCTTGGCTAGACACAAAATCCAGCCCACAAACAAATTAATCTGTCCTATGCACCAATAAAGATGATTCCTTGTTAATTAACTAATTGCACACAAAAGTCCCTGGCTTGTATTAAGACACTCTTGAAAGGCTGTGAAATGAAGCACTTAAAAGCTCAGAAATTCAGGATTCTCCCCACAACCTGGGTGTAGGATTTGGGGGGTTTGTTTTCCATTTTTTTTGGTGCATATAATTACTCATAATAGTTTAACTTTTAATGAGATAAACATTAATTTTTCATCAGCTTAGTTTTTGCAGAAGAGGACAAACGAAGCTGAAATCTGCCTCCCTCCAAGTTGGGTGTCCTTGAGGCAATCCCCAGGACTCCCTGCGTGATGACGCAGTGTCCCCTGTTGGGAAGCTGTTCCTGACGCTCTCTCCTGGCTGTCTCCAGGTGAGGTAACAATGACACAAGTAACCATACTGTTACATACGCTTCTGTATGTCGGTGAAGTCTCTGTACATCATCACATCAGCAGGTTTAAAAATCAGCTTACCTTTTCTTCCCTCAGATATCTTCTGTTAGGCTCGGGCAAGTGGTTGCACTGGATTACAATTAAGGCTCTCTGTGAGAGTGTTCAAGAAAGATCTACTGTTTTATTATAGTTTCAGCTTTTAAAAAATAAAATCTCTGGGATTTAGCCACAGAAGGAAACGAGAGCCCCTCATTCAGCTCTAGGCACAAGACTCAAGCTGTCACATCAGCAGAGAGATCTGTGGGGCTGCAGACCGGCTGCTTATTCTGGGTCTGGGGATGGTGTAGCCCAAAGAAATAGTCCCTAGTCTTTGCCCAGGCAGAAAGGGGTTGTTGGGCTCACGAAGCAAATCCTGCTACCTGGGATACCCTCCCCTGTAGTGCAACAGTTACTTCTCCTATTCCTGACAGCAACAGGAGAAGTCCCTCTCTTCTAGGCTTCGCCTGATCCCTCTTCCTCCCCTACCCTGCAGAAGCAGGGCCAAGGTTGAGCCTTTATCTCCCACCCCATCCTGCCACCCGCAACATCCAATCCTAACCATATATCAATGAACCCTCACCCTACTCCTAAAATTGAAAGGAGATTAATCCTATGCTTCTCCAAAGCACCTGCACCATGTTGGCCCAGGATAACATAATTTGGCAGGGTATACCTGCAGAGCACAGCCCTGGGCACAGGCATCTTCTATGGGACCAAACCCTTACTGTAGCCCAACTCTCGCCTAGTTTCTAATCCTTAATATCAGTAATCTTGCCAGGCTTTGAAAATGCGTATTCTCTTCTGGCCCATGGTAGCACAAGACCAAAATCCAGCTAGGCCATCCGTGGTGGCTTTCCTGAAGGCGCTAAACTTAACAGGAATCCTATAATGGGACACAAACTTAATAATAGAAAAATGAGCACATGTTCCTGAAATCGCCTCGGCAATGTTGACCCATTTTATAGCAGGAGAGGATTCCCCATGCCCCTCGCTCCTCTCAGTTATGGCAAATGAAACCTTTCCCATATAATGGGTTGTAAAGATGGAAGTGAGAGAAATATGACCATCCACACAGAGGTGGGGGAGTATTGTTTGTCTGGAGCTATGAAGCTATTGTTGGAAGGGCAGACTGAAGCGGGATTGTTTTGTATGAGCAAAGGCCCATTTTTGATGAAGTAAGCTTTTGTCCTTAACACACAAAAAGGGCCTTTTTGTGATTTCACGCTGTGTGATATTTTTAGTTTTCTTTGCATTTAATTAAGCACAAGAATAATACAGCAAGTAAAACATAAAAGCAGAATGGTCTTATAAAAAGAGTGGGTTCTCTGCCTTAGGAAAAAACCTTGCTACCTTACATTGGAGGCTTAGGTTATAAACTGGCTGAGGCAGGGACCACATCCTTGTCCTGTGCTTGCAGTGCATTTGTCACAGTGAGAGTATCTTCTGTTTCTTTTTAAATTTTCACATCTCCCAGGACAGGTGAGTTGCAGTCCCCAAAGCATCTGAGAGAATAAAGAAACAAAGACCAAAAAGTTGTTTAAATGTTAGTTTGTCACAACTACAAGTCGGTGGATATGAGATCGAGATTCTATGTTTGACTTCTGTCAAGGGACAGAAGGTGAGGAAAACAAACCCTGTAAGATTATGCCTCATCTAGAATGTGAAGTACTTACAGGCTACAGCTAGCAGTGACTAATTAAGTAAAAATAGTGATTCATAATAACTCTAGAATACGTTGTGCTATGCTTTCTAGAACAGAACAAGGGTAAAGTTACCTTCTTTCTGTTTTGGGCAGGTGCTCCAGCACCCAGATAGCTCTCTTAACACCCCAAAGATGCCGTTTGCTGTCCTGCTGACTCCACTCCCCCTGCTCCTTTTTTTTTACCTCTTCTCTTTCTCTCTCATCACTTCAAGGTTCCCCTTCCCTGGACCTCCTCTTCCCTCACTCGTCACAAAACCAACATGAACTCCCAAGGCCCATCATCTTAGTAAGGTACTCACATCCAGCCACTGTTACCCTACTGCACTGGAGCATTGTCAGATTGTTCTCTCTAATGTTTGGGGTTGTGCCTCATATTCCCTGCAAGACTCACAACAGTGGCTTGGATATCTTCTCCTTTATCCTATCTCTGGTGCAGGAGAGAATGCCTGTCCTGCAGGACTCCCAGTGACCATGCTCCATTTAGGTGCTGATTTCTTGCTAAAGTGGGTTCGTTGATGCTGAGTAAGCAATGAATCCTGGCTCCAGCCCTTCCCACAAGGAGCACACAGATCAAGCTTCTCTCCAGTGTGAACCAGCTGATGCTGAGTCAGGTCAAAATTCCCATCAAAACCCTTTCCACAGTCACAGCACCTAACGGGTTTCTCTCCCATCTGGGATTTCTGTTGGTGAATATAAAGATCAAAGTGTATTCATTTTTATATGAATTTTTAGATTATGGGTCTCCTTGTTTTCAGCTGAGGCAATGTCATCATCAGCTGGAACAGAGGAGAAAAAAACTTCATCAGATATGATTAGTCTGTCAGTTCCCCCAAACACCACATGAAGAACAGCATTTATGAGACTGAAAGCCATGAACCGATTCTTCAGATGAAAAGTTCTTGGGTCAAGGGCTTGCAGCCTGGAATTTATGGATTCTCATTTTCCATCTCCCTCCAGTTCTCTTATAGATTTCATCATTATATCTCTGCTTTATATAGTGCCTCTCACCAACAGGTACATGCCACAGTTATACAACTGGAGAGAACCAAGACGGGTGAGACAGTGGTGGGTGACTTGCACAAAGCAGCTCATCAGCCCAGAAGCAGACATAAGAACTGGACGCGTACTTCCAGAGTCCATGACCAGTGTGCTTTCATCTTTCTAGGCTGATACGTTCATCCCAAAACAATGATAAATCTTACTCCTCAGTCCATTTTACAAAGGCGTGATGTCCTCAGTAGATAATATTTGTACATGACTTTGAACGCTTGGAATTCTCTGTTAGTGCTAATGAAATGAGCTACCTCTAATGTGTTTAGGTGGCTTATCCAGTTTGTAGATATGGTATTCCTGAAGTTCAGAGGTACCAGAGCTGACTCTGAGAAGGCTCATCTTATCCTCATCGGGTTTATGAGTAGGGATATATTGTTTCAGAGTCAGCTTGGGTCTGGAAGCACATGGTGAAGAGCCCAAACTAATGTGCCCTGAAGGAGCCAGAAGTTCTGAGGAACAACTGCAGAGGCACCTGAATGGCTCCCCACAGACTCAGATCAGACCCAGCAAGGCTTATAAGCTGTCCCTGCTGACCCTGTGCTGGTCCCCAGGGTAGAGCCTTGTCGTACCACCTGCACCACACTCTCCAAAATTTCCATCTCACAGACGACCTTTTATCCTGTGTACCCAACATATGTGGGATACCTGTGTTTTCAGGTAGCACTGTGCCTGAGCCCACAAGCTATGTGGATATCAAAGCACCGGTGAGACAAGTGTCTCATCAAATCACCCAAATCACAATGAGCCAGAGTCACTAAGCTCTACCAATCCCATTAGTCATTGCAGTGTCACTGCAGCATATTTCCCAGCAGATGAAATGGTTTGGCAGTGTTAGGTTAGTTTACATTTCTCTGCATGGGATGGACTGAGGAATGCCTCTCAGTATTGTCCAGGGACTACCACAATGCTACCAGCAGACAGCCCTAACCAGCTGTGCCATTAGCATTAGCTGGTTGGCTGACCAACCTTACTGGAGTTATTGGTAGTGGGACCATTTGGTGGTGAAAGGCTGGACTGAACTTGGCATCTGATTATATGATTAACATTAGACATCCATGCAGCATTTCAAGAAAACTTCCCTAACTCAGTGTCCTTTAGGTAATGGAATTAAGATGTCCTGATGTATTCCCTGATGGACTAGGAAGGTCTGCGTGCCTCAGTATACTCTATGTTGATAGTATTCTGCTCTTCAATTCATCCAAAAAGAATCATGCGATCTGTTTTTTTTCCAGTGCCTGAGGTGTCCTGCACCCCCATAGATGGTGGAGAGGTGACTGTATAATCTTGCTATGAGATTGGCTCAACCTGCAAGTATTTCAGTAGGAATAAGAGGACTCCTAAAAACACAGAAGTGGTCAGTGCTTCTCTGCAGGACACAACCCTGCAGGTTGCTACGTGGGAGCAGGAGATAACAAAGGAGAAAGGTTGGTAGCAGGAAGAAGGTATGATGAGGTAGCTTGAAATAGGGGTAAAAGATCTTGCCAGCATTTACCTGTTCAAGAACTGCAAAGTAATTTCCTTGAGAGGAAAGATCGAAGTTTGCTATCCAAATGATATTTTGAATTTAAATGCTTGCATTTATAGTAGCAAAAATAGGACTTGTAAAACTACAGTTTTTTATCCAAATGCTAAACGTTTTATTTATTACCCATACATTTAATGACCCACATGATAGGTATGGATTTTTTTTTTATTTTATTTTTGAAAAGGTTAGATGTACTTTTTTTACTTTCCAAAGGCTGAGAAATAGCATGGCAGTCCGTCCTCTACTGAGAGAGCACAGCAACGTTTCGTTGACTTCTTACAACTTCCGGTGGAGTGGGTTTCATAGCCTCCCTAGGTAATCTCTTCCAGTGCTGTCTTACTCAGAGAAAGTTTTTGCAACATCTAGCCTTTTTCTTTTTTCCTTTCTTCTTTTCTTTCCTGCAAATCTAGCTGATTAGATCTTATCTTTGTCCTTCCAGCAATGTAATCGCTGCCTCTCTTAATAACAACCTCTCATGCACTGCAACTGCATTATTATGTCCTGCCCTACTTCCAGCCTTCTCCTCTAGACTCATCAAACCCAGTTCCCCCACTTCTCCCCAGTCACTTTTCCAAACCTCTTTATTGCTGTAGATGTGCTCCCATGCCCATGCTCCATCCAGGCTGCTTGCTGTTCCCCTGAGTAGTTTCAGTGGTGGCTTCTCCCTTCTCACCTGCTGTGTGCTGCCACCTCACATCCCCCAGCCCAGGCACCCCCCTTCCCCAGCCCTGGCAGCTCGCCCATGGTGGGGGTTGGCTGGGATGCTTCCTAGGGCTGAGCGAGGGTGCTGCGTAGGTGTGGGTGGCCCTGCCAGGCCAGGTGCTGGGAGCACGGTGCCAGGCCCCCAGGCCCTGCTGAGTGCAGGAACTGGCATGTGCAGTTCACTCCTCTTACCTCCCAGCTCTGCCAGGAAACCAGTGTCCTTGATTTCTGGGATTTGTCCTGAATTCCCAGATTCAGGAAAATCACCAACTCTCTCCTCAGGTGCTCGCAGATCATAGGATCACAGAATGGTATGGGTCAGAAGGGACCTTCAAAGATCATCTAGTTCCACCCCCCTGCCATGGTCAGACATCTTTCACTAGATCAGGTTGCTCAAAGCCCCGTCCAGCCTGACCTTGAATACTTTCAATGATGGGGCATCCACAACTTCTGTGGGCAACCTGTTCCAGCATCTCACCATCCTCATAATAAAAAATTTATTCATTATGTCCAATCTAAACCTATCCTCTTTCAGTTTAAAACTGTTATCCCTTGTCCTGTTACTACAGGCAAAAAGTTTCTCTCATCTTTCTTATAAGCCCCCTCTACATATTGAAAGGCTGCTCTAAGGTCTGCCCAGAGCCTTCTCTTCTCCAGGCTGAACAACCCCAACCCTCACAGTCTTTCTTCATAGAAGAAGTTAAATAATTTCTGATTAATTTCTGGTAATCTGCTTTGGAAATACTCTTAGGAGGCAGAGGTCCCCACATTCTATGGGATGTGAGCATTTCAGGAACTCCTATAGAGGAAGGGCTGACAAAAAACAGGTGTATGTCCCCTCCATCATTTTAGAAGCACCGGCTTCCAGACTCAGTTGGAGTTATCTAGCCCCACATTTCACTCTTGACAGTTCTTGAAACAGCTACTTCAGCGGACAGCAGTGGAAATACTGGTCATGTGCAGTGTTACAGAACCAAATCCTCACAGTCTAAAGACCCCAAACAGTATATAGTTAGCTCGTTATTACCAATATTCCCATTAATACTTTATTACAAAAGTGGCACATTCTGCTGTTGGTTATTTCAGCCTGAAGAAAAGAAGCTTATTAGCACTCCCTCTTCCCAGCAGGCTTTTCCTCCCAAATCATCCTTACATCCCTCCCATGTTCCCAGCAGATTCAGTGTCCCTAAACAAAATATTTTGACCTGCTGCCTGGACAAGATATTACATAAATTGCCAAACAACATGGATAAGGGCCAGTCTCTCCCTGATGATCATCCCACAAGGGTGCCAGTAAGAGTTCTCTGCTGTGCCCAGCCACTGATCTCTGGCTATAGGAGCATGTTCATCTTTGATTCCTCTACGTGCATGTTAAACTTGATTGAAGTGAGACAGTTGGTTCCTAAGTGACTAATGAGGGACTGACAGTGTGATAAAAAAACCTTATTTCTTCAAGAAACTGCAGAAAAAAACCTCTATGAGCCTGTCAAAAATATATAATGAAACTGATCCTCAAATCTGAAAATACGTATTTTAATAAAGATCAAATAGAGCTTTTGAACTGCCTTCTGATTTTGAAACTTCTGTCTCATTCTGAATATATCTAAAAGTGGAACGAAAATTTAGGATGAATGTTGTTTTGGTCAAGACAAAAGCAAAGAAGAAACAGAGCAGACTGACCCAGTATTCATGGGGAAAAGGGTGTAGAAAAATGCATTGTAATTCTCTTTTTCTGCTTCATCCAAATCCTCACAGTTTTTGAGGGGAGGAGTGGGGCAGAAGAGCTCTTCCTGCTTGCTGCAGCAGCTCTCATTGAATGCTTTTCTTGAGAAAACTGGAAAAGGGCAAGAAATCAGTCGAAGGCTCCAGGCAGAACTTTTGCTCCCCTTCTGTTAAGGGCCTGCTTCTGCATAGTAATTTCTGCAGAAACTAGGGTGCATTTGAGGCAGGTAATCTGGGTGAATACTGGAACTGGTGTTTGTCCGCCCAGATGTCAATAGCCGCTCTAGGTGTGTCTCCATCTGAGTTATGGTCTGGGCTGCCTTTACAGTCACTGGAGAGAAATGGACACTGTTAGGTGGTGATTCATCTGACCTATTTTACATGTCTGCTTTCGGAGTGGTGAATCATGCCCTAGAAATGCTTCTCAAATATTTGAAGAAGGGGCTTTACTTGTTTTGTTCGATGACTTATTCTCAGTTTGTTATAGGCAAGATTTCTTGCTTTTAAGTAGTATTTAAAATTCTTTTCATTTTTTATATAGAGTTAATCTTTGCTCAAGATCAGGATGTGCTGATAAGACATCTTTCTCTGAGAGATGGGGTTTCAAAAAATCAGCAGTTTCACTCCTGTGATTTTGATGTTTGTCTTCTGGAAGGGATGTGTGAAATAGAAACGATGAAGTATTAAGATCAAAGAAGACAGAAGTCCAGAGGGGAAAAATATGAGCAACTCAGAATCTGAAACAACATAGCCAGGGAACACAGATGATGTGTTTTCTGTAAAAAGCTTGTTTGTTCAGTTAGAGGGGAAGGGAATTTGTGTATGCATAGCTGCAGGTTAATTAACTGTAGGAATCACTGTGTATATACAAAAATGCAGATTAATTTATTGAATAGACTATCCAGTAACATATTTTTATATTGGATGTTATACAATATAAGGATATAGTATTATAGGTTTTGTATGTGTCTGCATGTGTGTGTGGGTACTGTTGTAGACTCCAAATGTATGTGGATACGGTGGCAGAGGAGTTTGACAAAGAAGGGTCTGTGTATGGAAAGTGGAAAGTGATGGATTAAATAGTTTTTTTATTACATCCAATGATCCAGCTAAGTCTGCAGTTTTCAAAGCTGCATTTCTAACCCTTCAGTATAGCTAAGAGACACATGAAGATGGGACCTAGCTTCAGAAATGGTCCCCTAATGTAAGGATATCTGTCTGTAAAAGTTAAAGATGATTTTTTTCAGTTGTCTAAATTTTCCCTCTGGACCCCTTCTGCAACAGGAGGTCAGCAGCTGCTGTTATTTTGAAATAAGTATGTCAGGATGCTGTGCTATTGCCCCCAACCCTCCGAAGGTGTCAAGAGTTTGGTGTTGCCTTATCTGTCTTCTTGATTTTTCTTGTTTATTGCTTATTCAGTCAGCATAGGTTCATGCAAAGAGCCATGTGGGAAGTGGTTTAACTCGGTGGGACATAGACCTGAGCTCTAATTCATGTTCCTATGTAAACATGGTTGTCTCTCAGCCGTAGGCCAGGTTTAGAGGTTCTTCATCACAGACATGTTATTCTCTCTAATGTATTTGCTTTCCCTCCCGTTGAGCCCTTGTCAAGAGATACTAATGAGCTGCATTCATTGTTCTTTTTTATATGTGTTTGTAAGAAAGCTGTATTTTAACATATATGTTGAATAAAATGTGGTTGCATAAAATGTGTTTGTAAACTTTACCTATGAAAAGGGCTATAGACTGAGGTATAAAAGACATCTAGTTGGGCAGAAGACAGAACTTAATTTACAATGGATAAATGCATTGTTGTTTCTCAAACTAAACAGCATGCAAGCTATTCATGGAATGACATTCATCTTTAATAAATATTTTACATAATACATACAAGTTATTCATGGAATGGCATTCATTTTTAATAAATGCTTTATATAATGGTGACCACTTGGGACTCTCAGGAATTAAAGATTTGGTAACAGTGTGGTCTCTCATCTTCTTTTCCTCACTTTTGATCTCAGTGCTATAAAAGTGGTTGTAAGGTTTTTTTTCAGTTCCAGACCCCTTGAACATTTCCAGTGTATTGGTAGACTGCTGTACAGTACATGCAAGCCTATTAATTTGTTGGGTATTTGTGATGACTTCTATTTTGGGGGGTGTGGGGTGCTATTTTAAAATACAGTATAGTTGGAGGTGCTTTCCTTGTCGCAGTTACTGATGGCAAGTTATCCTGGTCCCTGCACCAGTTCAAACATTAATCTTTCGGAAAAGTGAGTGTCAGAAGCCTGGTTATGAAGTTATGGGGACATTTCTCAGCTGCACTGACACTTAGCCTTTGCTGGAGGCAGGTGTGAGACATAGCAAGCTTTGGCCAGGAGGAGCAGAAGATGTTTTGCATACTGAGTCATGGTATTAAATGTGCTTTTTCAAGTATTTACAGTGAAATTAATTGTAAGAATGAATCAGGTCATTGGTATTTAATCTGAACTAGAACTGTGAAACTTCAAATGACTATGCAGGAGATGATAGGTTGCTGTGGTGACATGTATCATCCAGGGCTATGCAGCACTTCTAGGCAAAGCATGTCCTTGTGGTTATGCCTTTTCTTGTATTTCTTCTTGCTTATGTAGAAAATCTGTATGTGTAATAATCTGAAAAATTTAAAGGCTTTTAAAGTTTCTTAAATAGAAGTATTTATTTATAAATAAATGTTTCAATGTAAATATATATTTTATTATAATACATATTGCTATAAATATAAATGTATAAATGTGTAATTATAAAACAATGCAATAGTCCATTCTCAGATGTTTTATCTCTGTAAGAGGAAGGAGTATTCTGAACTGAGTTCTGTGGTGGATGATTTTACAGTAGTATTATGTGCAACATTTTTGGTGTATACTGCAGCACAGGAGTGGGAACACTTTCTTCTGGTTTTAATTTTCTGTCTTAATGATATGGATAATTCACAGTGGTTTCTCTTGGATTTTTCGCAGTTGACTGTACCTATTGCAGTCAAGTCATGAAATGTTTGTATTATGGTGGGATAAGACTTTTGCAGCATGAAATGGATCATCAGTATTTAAACTCTGACCTCCAGATTTGATAAAAATCTTTTTAGATCAGGTGTTACCCACAATGATAATAATATGTAACATACAAAGCTGAGCTTTCACTCCTTCTACTATCAACTTTATAATTACAATATTTTTAAAATATTTACTCTTAAGGGCTTCTTGTGTTCAGAAGAGGTCTACATGCTGTTTGTTTGCAAAGAAAAATGTGAGATTTAAGGCTGAAATGGATGTTTATGTGCAAGAGCAATTTTTTTTCCTGTTTTATTTGTTTATTATTTGGTTTAGGGAGCATTGCTTTATCTAAATCTTGTACACAATTTATTAGTGAATGTTAACTACTCAATAATCCTGGTAGAGAAAGTATTGGCAAAGCAATTTAGACTCAGTTCTTCAGCTCAGAATATAGTATTATAAAGAGTTCACATTGGGTCCCTTTGAAATTAAATTACTTATTATCCTGTAGAGCTCCCTAGACAGTTTTCTTCCCTTTCTGTTTAATTTTTTAGGTTGTTTTGGTTTTTTTACCTCTTGCTGCTTGTCAAGCCTGGATGCAATTCTGAGATCAATAAAGCCAATATTTGCACAGCTTTTTTATTTCCTGAGACAAACTCTAAATATATAAGCAGTGGCTTTGTCCCCAGTTTCAGAGACTGGACTTTGCTGCTGCAGTCATGATCATAATACAGGAAGGGAAACAGACCCAAATGCACTATGCAAACTAAGATGATTTACAGTTGGACTTGATTATCTTAAAAGACTTTTCCAACCTAAATGATTCTATGATTTTATGACTGGTTGGGGTTTCTTGTTGTTTTGGTTTCCCCCCCACCTTGGTTTTAAAATCTCACTCCATTTCTGTTTTTTCCATTACCTGTTGAAATAGGAGCAGTAATCTAAACCTGGCAGAATGTTAAATTTCCTCTGTCAGGGGCCAGATGATGTTCCAGCTTTTGACCTGTGCAATACTGGAAAAGGCCACATGAGGGATATTGCAGCAAGGCTGTTGAAAACAATCAGCAAGCTCTGTGGCACAGGTGGCTGACACTGTCTCTGAAAGAGTCTAGGCAAAAGTCCATATGCAATTCTAGCTGACCCATCAGTCTTTCTTTTTGTTATATGAGGGCTTAATTAAGTCCTCTGTAATAATTCCAGAAGACTCACGAAAAGCTTGAGAATGACCTCACATAGTCATTAGAAGCCACAAAAATACCTGAGTCAAAAAACTACCCAAGCAAAGGGAAAAACTCTTCATCTACAAGTCATTTCTAAACGACTTCACATGAATATGTGACATCACTCATTTGACCTTGGTGATCTCTGGGAAAAGTCATGGGTCTCTGTAGTTTCTCTTAGACTAAGACGTTAAGTGCTGTAGCTTATGGGAAGGTCTCCGCTAGAAGATGACAGGCTGTTGGAAAAGACGGTGAGCAGAATGCTGCGCACACACTGGCACAGCAAGGAACAAGCCTAGCTGCCATGTATTTCTGGCACTAGCCAAGTGTTTTTTTGTTGTTGTTGGAAGAATAGATACAGCCTTAGGCTAGTGAGGTATGTTTAAATCAACTTTACTTTAAAATTTTTAAAATTTAGAATTTTATTTTAAATCAATAGGATAAATCAAGAGTTAAAACAAAATGGGGTTTTATTAGACTCAGTGAATTACATGGGAAAACATGCAGGATTCAGCCAGCCTGTTTGCTCCTGCAGGTAAACTTGAACTGATGCATCCTCCTCCGTGGCTTTAACAGCACCTGAACATTTCCGGCCCTCCATGGAGGTCAACGGACATACTCAATTTCTTTCCTCTGGCCTGAAAGTAATTCTGGGCTGGTTTACTTTCACCTGGCTTCTTGGGGACCATTTTTTGCCCCTTTCTTTTCAGTATGTATGATAAGGGCTGTGGCCCATGTTACAAATTCTTCTGTGGTTTAAGAGTTTCCCCTTTCCAGTTTCATCCCTTTCCTCACACCCCCCTGCCACGTACCACAGCTGAATGCCCTCTTCATTGCAAGCACTCAATGGTTGGTGTAACTGCCCTGTTGTAAATAGCTCCCTGTTGCACAGCACAGGGGAAAGAATGGATGCTAATATGCTGGTAGGAAGGATTGGTTGGGGCCAGGTAAGGACAGTTTTTAAACTGGCTTGATGCCAGAGTGATTGCACCATAGAGTTCCACCTCCAGAAACACCAATATATGAAACAAAAAGATGCCTCATGTTTTCCATTTTAGTCCCATTTTATGCCTGCTAAATCCATAATAGACCACCTAAACAACAGGTGATCACCTTGGATGCCCCTTCACATTGGTGCCTGCAATCAAACCAGTGCCCAAACTATTGCCATCCCAGTTTTCTGCTTTGTCTTTGCTCTGGTTTCCCCCATCTCACTGTGACCAATCTTTAAGCATGACATTTCCCTTCTGGTTCTGGCCAACCAAGCCTCACAGCAGACAGAGAAGCTGTAGATGCCCCATTCCTGGAAAAATTCAAGGTCAGGTTGGACAGGGCTCTGAACAACCCAATCTAGTTGAAGATGTCCCTGCTCCTTGCCGGGGGGGGGTTGGACTGGATGATCATGAAAGGTCCTTTCGAACCCAAACCATTCTGTGATTCTATAAATCCTTTCTGTACTTGTGCCTTTAGGTGGAGCAAAGTCTTCACCTAACGATATCCCCATCATTCCTTGCCTGCAGCAGTTGCTAAACCACCCTATAGGAGGAGCATGTCATATAATCCAGTAAGTTATTTTAATTGACTAAGCAGATTTTTGTTTTCTGGATAAATCTCTAGATTGTTAATTATACTTTCCATTCCATCTTAGGTTTCAGAATTGCTAACTGTCTTTTGGTAGTGGTCACTATTTAGCTCTATAAAGTTACTATTTAACTCTATATAAAGTTTTCCTGTGTCAGTAGGAGCTGGCTAACTGGAATGTAAACTTTTTTTTGGTGAATTTTGATGTAGTACCATTAGATAATACAAAATTAGCTTCTTTGTTCATGGAGTCCACCTCTGGACATGTGCTTAGGTTCAGGCAGCTCTCTATTGTTTCCTCAACATTTTGCAGTGGAACATCTTCCTCCAGGCTCAGGGGCAATGCATCCCAACAAAGAGGAAGGCAAGCAAAAATGCCAGGAGGCCTGCATAGATGAACAAGGAACTCCTGAGCAAACTGAAACAGAAAAAGGAAACCTACAGAGGGTGGAAGCCTGGGGACAATACAGAGACACTG
>NW_010118537.1:4413-5203 GCF_000699245.1 Pterocles gutturalis | reverse complement strand
AGCCCGGCAGGGCACCGGGGCACCTACACCTCCGCTCGGCTCAGCCAGGCTCGGGATACTGTGCTGCCCAGGTAGGCACGGCTCTGCTCAGCTCGGCTCAGCTCAGCTCGATTCAGCCAGGGTCAGGGCACCGTGCCGCCTAGTAGGCACAGCTCAGCTCAGCTCGTCTCAGCTTGGCTCAGGGCATGGTGGCACCCAGGCAGGCACAGCTCAGCTCAGCTCAGTTCGGGAAAGCTCAGGACATGATGACACCTAGGTAGACATGGCTTGGGTCAGCTCAGTACAGTTCAGGAGGGTTCGGGACATGATGGCACCCAGGTAGGCACAGCTCAGCTCAGCCCGGCCCAGCTCAGCTTGGCTTGGCTCAGCTTGGCTTGGGAACACCATGCTGGCTAGGTAGGCATGGCTCAGCTCGGCTCAGTTCAGCTCAGTTCAGAACAGCTTAGGACATCATGCCAGCTAGGTAGGCACAGTTTGTCTCAGCTTGGTTCAGGACAGTTTAGGACATGATGGCACTTAGATAGGCACAGCTCAGCTCATCCCAGCTCAGCCTGACTCAGCTGAACACAGCTCGGGACCTTATGCCACCTAAGTAGGCAAGACTCAGCTCAGCACAGGTTGGGACATCATGCCATCTAGGTAGGCACAGCTCAGCTCAGCACGGCACATCTCAATTCAACTCAGCTCAGCTCAGCACAGCTTGGGATGTCACATTACCTAGGTAGGCACGGCTCAGCTCGGCTCAGCTCAGTGCAGTACAGCTCAGCACAGCTCAGCTTGGCACAGCATG
>NW_010118537.1:0-4400 GCF_000699245.1 Pterocles gutturalis | reverse complement strand
AGGGCTCAGGACATCATGCCACCTAGGCAGGTACAACTCAGCTCAGCTCAGCTCAGCTCGACTCAGCTTGGTTCAGCACAGTTTGACATGGCACAGCTCGGCTCGGCTTGGTTTGGCCCGGCACGGCTTGGCTCGGTGCCGGTGCTGGGCAGAGCATCCCAGCAGGAAGCAGCAGCACGCTCAGCCCTGCTCGGCAGGAAGGCAGGTCCCCTGCCTGCTGCCAGACCCAGAACCAGTGACACCAGCACCGCATCCCACTGGGACAGGGGGACCTCCAGGCACGGCCTCCATGGGTGTCTCCCCTTGCAGGGTGACGTCCCCAGGACCTGCTCGTCTCCCGAGGGAGCACCGTAAGGGTGCTGGGCTGTGTGCCACTGTGTCCTGGCACCTCGGCCAGCCACGCTGGGGTTTCTCCCGGTGCCTGGAGCAGGCAGGTAAGGTGTGAATCCCTCCCCAGCTCCTCCCCCCGGTGTGGGGCTAATCACCCCTGGCTGATCCCAAACCCTTTCTCAGCACCCCACTGTTTGTTTGCCACATGGAGCAGGCAGCATCCTGCCAGCCAGCTGCCAAGCATTATTCCGGGGCTGGCAGCTCGGCTCAGGGAACCTCTGTGGCACAGCGCTGGGTGCCAGGTCCGTGCCATCTCCAGTGAGTGCTGGCAGGAGCTCCCTGCACCACCCCGGCTGGAGGAGCAAAGTCCTCTCCTTTCCAGGTTTATTACGCAGGGTAATTGCTGCCGCTGGGCTCACTTTATTAAGCACCTGCTTTAATATTTCACCAAGTCTCCGTACTCAGTGATCCTTTGTGCGGCTCTGCCGTGGGCCTGACCCTCGGTGCCCTCCACACGGAGAGGCTTTCATGTGCCAGGAGCAACACTGATCTCTGATCCCAGAGGAGCTGGGCTCTGCCTGCCAGGCTGACAGCGGTGCTGGCTGCCCCTGCCAGACCCCGCCAACCCCGTGCCATCCATCTGGGAAACAACCCCCCCAGTACCGGTGGAAAAAACACATTTCATCAGCGTCAAACAGGCTGGGGGGGTTTGGCCGGGGCGTGGTGGTGGGACCCGGCTGGGTTCGCAGCCCTGCTCTTCCAGCAGCGGAATGCCGGGAATGCTGGCGAGGGACAGGAGGAGGAGGGATGTTCCCAACGGCATGGCTGCAGGCTTTCCATCAGGCATCCACTTGCTTATGGCACTGGGCTACTGAACTCGGTGAAAGTGCTGGAGGTGGCAACAAGGCAGAGTCTTGTGGGACTTGGGCTCTGAAGAGGACCGCATTAAACTTCCCCACCCCATCATTTCACCAGGGCTTGAAAAATCATGTGGGAGAAAGGGTGTTTTCCGAAGTCATGGTCTCCAGAGAGAGCATCCCTCACCGCACTGGCTGAGCCAGAGCTGCTGGGGCATGCAAGGGAGCGGGGCCACAGGTACGGTGGTGTTTGACAGAGACGGCCAGACCGTAGAGTCCCGGCCGATGACGGCGGTTCAGTAAGGGCAGATGTGGCCATTCCCAAATTGCAACATGAATTCACACATCTCCTTCAGAGCTGGCTTGGGTTCATCCATCCCTTCCATGGGGGTCTCATGCATGGTCTGGGGGTGCCCTTCTTGTGGGACACCTCCAGATGGGCTGTAGATGGCCACAGTGTGCTCTGTTGGCCACATTCGGGGCTTTCCATGGATGCTCTCTGCTGAAAGGCCAGCATGCGGCTAGGGTGACCTTGGTGGCTATTCCCTTGAAGACAGTGCTTGGCCTTGTTCATCGTTGCTCAACACCAGCGGGTGCCTCCCAGCCGCGCCACGCTGTTAGGAAACTCTGGTGACAGCCCCATTACCTTTTGACCTACTTGAGCTCTTCCGTGCCCGTTCTGCTAATTACAGCTCACCTTTTTCAGGGGAAGCAGGGCTAGTTCGACCGCGGCCACCTCCCACACCCTTCCTGGGGCTGCTCACCCAGGTCCCTGCTTGGGGGGTGACACCGACGTCTTCCTAGTGCCCCCCCTTGCCCTAGGCTGTTCCTCCAGCTCGCTGGAGCCTCCCATGACTAACAGGTTTTGAGATAATTGTTCCACTCCCTAATCTCGTCTGCAGAAGATTCATGACATTGTTTTCAAAGTGCCATGAGCCATTTCCAGGAGCTCTAAGCCCATGAGGGATGTGATTCATCCCCATTGCTCCCACAGGTGCTTAATCTTCTCCAAAACAGCAAGTCCTTCTTCCACGGCTATTATCTCCTTAGGAAACTTCACCCAGGTGAGCACCTAACAAAGCACTTTTGTCTGTTCAGCGCTGGTGGAGGCTCGTGCCAGTGCTCGCTTCCTCCCACAGTCCATGGGGTACAGTCCTTCCTCGGGAGCAGCTGTCCCAGGAGAGGGGACCGCAGGGCTGGGACCCCCTCAGCCATCACTTGTTGGCTGAGCACCTACCATCAAGCGCGTGGGGAAGGGGATTCTGGAAGTGTCCCTCACGAGTTAAATCTCTGTCTTTCCCATGCCATGACCTCAAAGAGCTCTTGGGATGGATGGGGGTCCATCCTTCATGGTGAAGATGTGGGACCCTGGAGGCCGTTGGCATCTGGGGCCGGAGACAGTTCAGAGGTGACAAAGGCCATTGCACTGCCTGGAATTAACTCTCACTTTCACCCAAAGCGTCTTGCAGAGGACGGTGATTAATTACTGCCAGCATCAAATATTTGTGTCCTACCACTGAACTTTTGTTGTTCTACTGGTTCTGGTTGGACTTTGCTGCCGGAGCAGGAGCTCTCTGTTATCATGACTTTCTTCTCTGGGGAGGGCAGATCGTCAGGTGGCTGTGATTCAGCTAAACCAAGCTCAGCCCTTCCTGCACTTTAATGTCTCCGTGATCCTTCCCCAAGCCCAGGGCATGCAAATGGAACATAGGTCTACCGAAGCCCAGCTTGGTGGCACTTCCCAAGGCATGGCCAACCTGAGCCACAGCCTCCCAGGGAGCCACAGTAACGCCGGGTGCTGGGATCTTCTCCCCTTCTTCCCCCAGGACTTCTCATCCTTTGTTTCCAACTCACTTCAGGCTGTGACCGAGGACTTTTTTTTTTTGGCTTTCCTTATGTTTTACTGCTGTAAAATAAGGGCAATTGTTGGCACCCATTATTCCATGCATTTGATGCCATGTTGGTGGGATCAGCCTGAGTCCCGGGATTTGAGCCCGCATCTGCGGGGAGTTTCCATGTGCCTCGGCTGGATAGTGGGCACAGCCCAAACCTCTTGCTGGCTCGGCTGCCCAGAGCTCTGCTCCTGAGGTACTGCGGCTGGAGCAGCTCCTTCGGGGGGTACCAGGGCTGCATCCCAGGGCAGCATCGCTGGCCGCAGCGGAGCAACCAGCCAAGCACTGACCCCAGATCTGTCTCTCTGCAAATCATATCTTCTGAAAATTCCTGCCTCCAACTTGTTTTTTGCAGGTTGTGCAGGATCCCCAGGTATTTACAAAACATGGCTCTGCTTCCAACTGTATTCATGGCTTCGGGAGAGGTTTCACCTTCTGGGAAGCTGCTCACCAGCCTGACCCTGAGCTTTTCCGCCCCAGTGAGGACCCCGTGTCGTCATGCCCTCCTCTCGCCCACGTGATGCTGGCGCCCCTTCGCCAGCCAGGCTCCCTGCACTGCGGTTCTCCCACCAAGAGCTGCTTTTGGGCTGCAGGGACCTTGCTCCTTCAGCGTGGTTGGGAAGTGTCGGTGTCACTCCAAAGTGCTCCCAGCTCCACTAATGCCTGGAACGCTGATTCCCCCACCTCCTCGGGCACGCATGGTGCCTGTGCCACATTTGCTTTGCCAGCCCAGCATCACCCTCCCCTCTCCCATCTCTCCCACACTCATCACAGGGCCTCTACCTCAATATTGGGGTGATGGGGACATGGGAAATGTGGCTCCCTCTTGGCCACGAGACAGATCCCTGGGGAATCCAGCTGGGACATGTTCCAGGTGATGTCCTGCCACCTCTGTGCCCAGGGGAGAGGGCAGCAGGTCACAGCGGCTGTGACCTGGTTGCCGTCCCACGCCTCCGTCCTGCTGGGGAAGGCGGTTGCAGAGCGGAGTGTATTGCCAGCCTGGGGTTGCTCAAGAGGGTTGGGGCCCTGAGGTACAGGAGGAGTCCTCCAGCTGAGACAGCAGGAGGAATTTGGCAGGGGACAGACAAGCGCGATGCTCCTGGAAGGTGGTCAGGGCTCACCGGCGCTTGCAAGAAGAGCTCTGGATGACTCCAACCCCCGAGCAAAAGCGAGGTTGTGCTCTGCTCCCTGGTGGGAACAGTGCTTCTCACCCTAGGCGGTGGGACTTTGCAGCAGCCACGAGGCCACGAGCCCAGGACCACAGCTGGTCCCTCTCCAAGCTTGGGGACAGACCTTCACGGAGCCGCCCTCGGAGCACGGC
>NW_010118536.1:0-20692 GCF_000699245.1 Pterocles gutturalis | reverse complement strand
TATCCCATCATATGTCGATAGTATCTAGAACGGAAAATGATCAAGTGTGCCTTGATGCCATTAGCATTTCCTATGGGGAATATTCCCATTGAGGTCCTCGGGTGTTTGGTCTCCAGGCTTTTTCTGAAGTCAGCACTGAAAAGCGGAATGGCTTTCACTTTATTGTCACTCCTCGCCCTGCTTGTGACTGGAGGCACTCGGAAATATTTGTGAAAAGAAATGCCTTTGGTGAATTTGCAGGTTGTGGTGGTGCAGGTTGTGGATGCTGTCAGGGTTTGCTCGTGAGTAACGTGTGATAAGTCAATTTTAATACTATAAAATGGGAGATAAGACTATTCTCTCCCGTGAATCCAGTGAGTTGATTCTGAAATCGTGTTGGTTTTAAATACAGTATGCATGCGGTGAATTAGTGAAGTGACTGAGAAATCATTCTTTGGTCAGTGGTGGTAGTTTGAGTTTTCTAAAGACCCTTTGTAGGTTCTCTGTGTGTTGAGCTGACAGTGGAAGACACAGCGGTTCATTACAGCACTGTATAAAACGGACACAAAGAGCTGGGAGACAGGTACAACAAAAATTAATTGAATGTACTGTTACGAAGAGGCAAAGCATTGTAAACAGAGTGAGGGACTATCTTTAGAAAGTGGACTTGCGGCTTTTTGAGATTTGTTACGAGGGGAAATATTAATGGGTTAAAGGACTTGGCCAAATTTCTACTTTTTTTTATAAAATCCTTTACAAAAATGTTGAGAATGGTAACAATGAGTAATAAAAACAGTTACTTGGAGAAACAAAAATCCTGGGAATTATGTTGTTTTGCACGTGCTAATAGCAGTGTTTCCTCTGTCCAGCTCTCTACAACTACGACGCGAGGGGACCAGATGAACTTTCCTTGCAAATAGGTGACACCGTGCACATACTAGAAACATATGAAGGTAAGCTGGCAAAAGCTGCGTTTAAAAACATTGTTTTTGCAATTGCATTGCTTTTCTGTTTATCATCTCTTCTCGTGGTGAATTACTTTCTTGCTAAAGGACAAAACACATTATTTCTAGTGAACACAGAATTCTAGATGTGAATGAAGACATGTGTGGTCAATACCTGGGTAATAACCGTTTCCTTTTCTATGGAGGATGGGTGTTTGCACAGCTTTATTTGTATGGATCAATCGTAGCATCTACCCTATGTTGGAGAAATTATAGATACTTTTTTGGATAACCTTCAATTAATGTGCTGCTAAAAGAAGGTTAATCTGAATTTGAAAGTCACCTGTGTCCTAAATTGTTGATAGAATCGTGGAATCATGAAGGTTGGAAAAGACCTCAAGGATCTCTCTTACAAGATGGGTGCATGTGTTACAGTGCCACGGACTGTTTCAGGCTTTGCTCGTTTTGATATGAAGCTTTAGAAACATCATATGTACCAACATCTTTCCTCCTTGATTCATGTAAAAGGGAATTTGAATGCTGAGTTTGATAATCAACAGAATGGGAAAATTGTCATAACACTTTTCAGCTCTTGCTTGATCCAGTACTGAGCCAAGCAAAATACAGCTCTTTCATTATATCCTTATATTGAGATTTTATGGCAAGCTGCAGCTCAGAAAGGTATAAGTAACATATAACTAAATTGTGTTCATTTAAAATATTGTAACAATTTTTGTCTTGTGGAAATGATTAATATATTGATTTAATTTGTTTGTTTCTCTAGACACTGATTTTTTTGGTATATATGTGTGATAAATTTGTTTTAGATATTGGCTTAATAGGATTTTTTTTATTGTTGTATTTACTGCAACAAACAATGTTATTTCAACAAAAGTAACAAGCTCTACTCATCAGTGTGCGGATGAATTTTCTTGTTATTTCTAGGCTGGCATTTTTAGCCTAATGCTGCAATGCCAACTTTGACTCTAAGCAAAGTAATCTTTCCTTTATCTGACGTTTTATGCTTTAATAAAAATCTAATAATGCAGAAATTTTAAATGCAAATTGAATGATTTAAATATTGGGCAGCTTTGTACTTTTATATCTAAATAGGTTTATTTAATGAATGAACTTTGAATCCTGAATAGGGAAACTATATCACGTGGTGGCTGCTGCCAACGAAGTGGGACGGTGGAGATGACTCACTTTTCCCCTAGACTCGAATAATAGAAAGACCTTCAGTCTTCCGTGGTTGTTAAGCTTCAAGCACATGGGATGAGTTCATGTTAAAAGAAATGCAAATAAGTTCATGTTCTTCCAAACATCTTATACAATGATTACTCATTACGTACCTGCTGTGATGGGAAATGAAACACCATAATTCTTCTCTCTTGTTGACAGAACTGCCATTATTAAGTAATTATTGGAGTTTTTTTGATCTCCAAGTTCCTCTGTGCAAAATTTGTGTACCCCAGGAGGTTTTGTACCATCTGCGCTAACGTCCAGGTGTGCGCCTGGGAACTGCCCTGCTGTCCGTCCTGTCTGTGTCGGGGCTGCGTTAGGCTGCGGTGGGATGGGGCAATCTGGAGAAAAGCCCCTTAATAATAGGAGCACGGGACAGAAAAATTGTTTGAAGAGTCAGTAAATTGTCATCTTCCATTGATATCTGCTGTATTATGCATTCTATAGAATCATTACTATTTTTTAGTAGTTTTCTGCAATAATTCTTCTATTAGAAGTAGTTTAGAAGACTTAGATGGATCCATGGGGTTTGAAGTGGGAGATCGTATTTGGGTTCCCCCCACCCCCAAATCTGCTTTGTTGTAAAGAAAAGCTGATGGTAAATCTTTGCTCAGTTGGTCTTCTCTCCGCAGATGAAAGAGGCTGGGATGTTGGGAGGGCTGGGGCTCATATAGAACAGCAGACCTGTTAAGGACAGGCAGGTTTCAGTAGGATTTCATGTTGCTACCATGTACTGGGATGGATTGCCTAGATGGACTTCTCTTATGTGTTTAAAATGTTATCTATTTTTTTTACCTATATGTAGAATTTATCTTGGAATTTTTATTACTGAAACGTTTTAATATTTTAAGGTTTAATCAAATAAAACATTATTTTTTCTTGTACCAAACCAAGACGTTTGGTACAAATAAATCAATGTGCAGATCCTGTAAAGCTGGAGTCTTGTTGCAAAAGCCTGTATTTTTGTAGGAGTTAACAGATTAGAAATGAATATACCTATTTGTTAAATCTCAGTGTTTAAAAGCTACTTTCTAAAATAATTGATCTTGAAAGTCAAAGGAGTATTTTTTGTCTTTCAGGTAGAATTGCAGACAATTTTATTTTTCAGTTAGAAAGCTTTCTCTCACTCCTAATGTGAGCCGTACAGGAAAAGCCAAACAGCAAAGTCATTGGACTTAATAAATATCCTTCATCTTGCAAGGATTGTTTTATAGCAGATATCTCAAAACAAATATTTGCCACGTTCTGAATTACTACTTGCCTGATGTTTATTTTCTTAATTCTGTTTCTTTACATGATTTGTTGGAATGGGCAAACAGAAAGTATGATCAATAAATGTGGTTTATGAAGGTGAATAGCTATGAAATATAATAGGAAATAAACCTCAGAACCAAGCTTGCCATGTTCATTTCTGGTGCTGCTGTGGGGAAGGAGTTTGGGTTCCCAAGAAGGTATTTTTAATAAGTTATTCCTGATACTATGGGAACGTTTAGTCATTGGTAGCATCTTTTTTTTTTTTATAAGTTATTTTACTTTTTAAATGCAACACATACCTTATCTGGGTAACTGTTTAGTAAACAGGTGCATCGTCAAGAGAAATAACAACAAATTTTACCCTTTGAGTGTCTTTTTTGGCTTTAACACACACAAATGTTTCATTGGTCCCTTTTCTTAGTAGGACATTTATGTGGATGCGTATTTCCAGCCCTTGTATCCCAAAATATTTGCTAAGAGAGAAGCTAGAAACCTTGTAACACATCAGTAAGCCACTTAAAAGCCCAGATCATTTAGGAAAATATTAATGCCATCAGCCTGTTTTCTTCGTGCTGGCGTTTTGTCTGAAGCTGAACTGGCGATGAAGAGAGCGACTACATCTTGCTTACTTAAAGGAGTAGCTACACTTGTTTTAGTGCAACAAACCTTATTTATTATGCATGGAAGAAAAATCACAATTTTGTCATCTCCTTTTGCTTCCTGCAAAGCTTCAGAAAGCAGAGGTGAGGAGCTCTCTTTGCTAGGTGGATTTTTAATCTGGAGGTGCCGTGCGATGTCCTGAGTCAGCGCAGAAGGTGGGATGGGCGAGGCGAGGTGGCAGAGATACTGCGGTTGTATGCTCTTCAGTTTGTGCAGTGCATCCGATCAGAGTTACGGTGCTTATCAGTTTAGACTCCAGGACTTGAAAACTAAGGGAATTTAGTTTTTTAATAGGATTGAAGAGTCTGTATGGATTTCAGCTAGTGGAGCGAGTGCAAGCAGAAATGCTTTGCTGACTTTGCACCTGAGCCAGAAACTGTGCGTGGTTGTTTCAGCAAGTTTTCATAGATATTCCTTTGGAAGCAATGGAAATGCAAGATGTGAGGCCACTGCAGCCTGTTGGGAAGTGACAAGCAGAAATGCTTTGCTGACTTTGCACCTGAGCCAGAAACTGTGCGTGGTTGTTTCAGCAAGTTTTTGTAGATATTCCTTTGGAAGCAATGAGATGTGAGGCCACTGCAGCCTGTCGGGAAGTGACCTGTGATGGTTGTAGACACCGGATTAAAGAGGATTGTGCTAACAGTCCCCAGATGATCATAGAGGACAGGTTTCTGATGCAGTGTGAGGATGAATCATTTTACCCTTTGCTAGACTGAAAAATCCTGTGTGCTTGAGACTTGAGTTTGTATTTCTAGTCCCAGAGCGTAGATAATGACTTCATCAACATGTGTTGTCTTGTTGAATTTCCTCCCTGCCCTAGTTGTTACCAGGAGTGGGACTATAGATATTTATTTTTTTTCGGGGCTGTGGGGCTCCTTGTTTAGATATTATGGTCAGTGAATCATCAATCCCAAAGTGTTCTTGTTCTCTGCTGAGATAACAGGCGGCCGATCTACATTTCAGAACATGCATTCGTGGAGCTTAAGTAGGTTTTGAAATGAAACTAGTCAAACAGTACACTCTGATTTTTATAGCTCCCAAGAAGACTTGTTTTAGCCAGGATATTCATCCTGCAGAGGGTTGAAATTCAGGTGGGGTGTCCATGTGCGTGTTGGGAAACCACGTTAAGGTGCTGTTGGGCTGAGAAGGGACAGCGGCTGGGTGACATGAATGAACTTTTTCCCTTTTTTCCCTCTTAGGTTGGTACAGAGGTTATACACTCCGAAAAAAATCCAAGAAGGTAAGTGTTGCCAGAGCAGAGTGCTCATTTTTCTCTTGGGCAGAGATGTGTTGGCACAATGGAGATCTTGGACATTTATTACACGATTGCATGGGAGCGATTCATGCGTCCGTTGATCTCTGCTAACTGCTGGTGTGTAGCCTCAACCTGGAGTAAATGTGAATTTATCAAGTCATTTTAGCAAGACCTAAAAGCTGAGGTGCGATTTAACTTTTGCAATTTCAGGGTGTATGTGTGTACAGTCATTATAGGTGGCATGATGTCCATCAGCTTGTTTTCTGCAGTAACTCAATAAAAAGTTCAGAACTTTCTGTTCCAGTCAATCTGTTCAGAGGCTGACACTTTGCTTCACTCTCTGGTAAATAACGTATTACTCCTAAAACGCAATTGCGTCTGGGAAAGCGATACGGAGATCTACATTGTGATTTTCAGTCATTCCCTGCGAGACGGGGAGCAATCTTCCGCAGGGTAATTGTGCCTAGCTGTTAGGCTTTCAGCGTGCACAAAGGGCTGCTGGTTCTAGCAGCCTTTCTGAAATAAAAAGAAAGGAAACAGCACAAATACTGGTTGTAACATTGCATTTTGGGGTTTTTTTTAGTGTTTTACTTTATAGTAGTAATTAACCAGAATTAAATGACTTCTGGTTTTGCTTCTTTTTTTTCCCTTAAACACTGAAAATGCAATGTTTGCCTACAGGGGTGCATTTTGAGTCGTGTCTGCATGTCTGAAAGTACAGAGCTGAGCTGTTTGGTTTCTCCCACCCATTTCCTAACCCAGCCCGTTCTAGGGTTTTTCTGTTCTATTTTGATATTTTCTTTTTTTTGGGAAATACACTAAATTTCTTGTGAACCATATTTCACGAACATGCCTTGTACAGCCTAAGAAGCAATGACATGTCCTTCTTGGCTTAAATCAATTCCATGTGTTGCTGCATTTGTTTGACTGCTGCTAAATATGGTGATTTATTTTTTTTTTTCTTTACTGGAACTTAGAGACACCCCTACTCCCCAGTTTCTATAGCTTTCTAAGAATTTTTTTTTTTTTCATTCCCAGATGATCAGAAAGCAGAACTACTACCTCAAAGGGTTAGGTGGAGGAACTTACTTTCTCAGCTTGACTTTACATTATTTTGAGCTTACGCTATTTTGAAAATATTGTAGTTCTGGAATCTTGAGATAAATTTAGAATATTTTTTACAGAAAAGCAGTGCTGGTCTTTGGCAGTACTGTCTGTTGAAGAGGTTTTGGGCTTGTAGCACTAACGAAAGGTTGGCAGTGGGAGATGCGACGTTATATTATATATATGTATAGTCTATGGGTTGCCGTGCCCTGTGTACTGCCCATCTCCCCCAGTGTTTATTTTACCTGGAGAAGACACTTGAGGAACAGAAGCAACATCTTACAGCAGGGTAAGAAAGCTGGGTTAGGTTTGAGGAAAAGCAAGCAGCATACCTGGGTTACAGGCAAGACGTCATTTTGGAGTAGATCTATGTAAAATCATCTTTCACACTTTCGAAATTAAATCTGTTTTAATTTGCATCTGTATGTAATCCAGAAACTCTGCAGACCCAGTGGTGCTTCTTGGCGTATTTTTAGGTAATAGATACAATACGTTATGTGCAACTGGTTGTTTCAAACTTATTTTTTCTTCTCCCTCCTTCTCAAAGGGCATATTTCCTGCCTCCTATATACATCTTAAGGAAGCAATAGTTGAAGGCAAAGGGTGAGTTGGATTTGAAAATAATGAAAATCTATGTTCCTGTTTGTATCGATGTAATTTCAGTGTATTATTGGATAATTTATACTTAGTCCTAGTTAGTTAAGGAGCTGATGATGACAATATGTGTGTTTCTTTCTAAAAATATTTTAAATACGTAACTCACTTTGAGTTTGAAGGTGCTGTTATGAGCAGTGCTTCTGGCTAGTACTGTCCTCAGCTGCATTGTCAGATAGTTGAGCTAAAGCATAACCGTCTCTGTATTAATATAAATGTTTCAGAAGAATTAATAGTTTGCCATTTTTCTTTATAACTTTGATTATTCTCTCAACTAATAATTACCTAGATTAACTTCCTGTATTTCCTGTGCCCTACTCCAGTTTTAATTTCAGTTTTCCCAACTTTTTACCTTCCAGCCCTTGAGTCTTAAGGCTTCTGCCTGGTATATTAAAACTGACCTTTGATATGAGATACCTTGCTTTTATGCAGATGAAATTGAAGTAGTTTCTTAATCCCCTCTTCAGTAAATCTTGTAGACTGGACTCCTTGCTGAAAGCCATTATCCAGGCTTCATCTTCTGCCTTACCGAGAAGTTCTGACAAATTGTTTTGTGATTCTCCTGCTCCCCTTCCCAGATGTGTGCAACACTAAATAGTTTGGGCTGTTTTTTTTTTTTTTAATATACCAAATCAGCTTTGTTGAACCTGCATGTAAAAGTTCCTAACATCGATACAAAAGTTTAGTTGAAAAATGGGAAAAAACTCCAAATCCTAGGGGGGAAAAAAAAAAGTGGAGTGAAATTAATAAATAATTAGCCAGGTTTGAAATGGAGTGGAACAGGATTAAAATATTTTATTCCTTTATGCCTGATTTATTTTTATACGCTGTTAAATATGTAAATGATAAAACTACTAATCACGAGATTGCTGCATAATGACATCTTTCTTGCTGATTACAACACTGTCTTTAAGAACCCTCCTTCTGAAATATTAAAAGATGGAGCTGTTATTTCTTACTTTCATGGCACATAATTTTAAAACAAGTCCTACAGGATCTTAATGGTAATGACTTGCATGCTTAATTTTTCTTTTTGCAAGACCAATATTTTGAAAAACAATTATGCGCTAGTAGCATGGCGTTGTATCTCGGTACCAAATGGTGAGATGTGTGTTGATTATCCTGATCTTGGGAGTATAGAAATAAGGAGAAGGGGGGGGTTGAATTGAACCCTAATTCCAACTTTGTTTCTCTTCCTCTTAAGACAACATGAAACAGTGATACCCAATGAGCTCCCCTTGATTCAGGAGGTGACCACAACGCTGCGGGAATGGTCTATCATATGGCGGCAGTTGTATGTTGTAAGTATCAACTTTGGAAAACATTTACGATAGAATATGGTTTAGGGGAAGAGTGATGCTGTGAAAGTTAGTGAGAAGTGTGAATTAATGAACTTCCACCACTGTTACTGTTTCTAAAGGCTACTTGTAGTGCTGAAAAGCTATTTGCACAAATCTCAGTAGTGTTTCTTTTGAGTGTTTTCTCAAACACTCTGGATTTCTTGTGCAGAATCAGTTTTTTAGAGTGTTACCTTGATTTAATGATAATTTGTTGAGCAATTATGGTCTGTTTTTCATGGGGTACTATTATACAGAATACATTGGATTTTTAAGATGTATACAGATTTGGAAAAAATCTAATATATAATTAAAGAAATTAAGCAGATGGTTTTCTGGGCAGTTCTTAAGGCTGTCAGTCCATGTTAGGAAAAAAAATTTGAATATTTGGTGTTGAATTTTTGGTTGTAAAGCTTTGAAAAATCATCAGTGTAACACTTTTGCTGCTGGGTATTCTTGTACTTGGAGTTGATTGTTCCCATTTTATCCTAACTTTAAGCATATGAAGATAACCAGGCACATAAGTCCCAAGTACATAAGAATATATTCTTAGGAATTTATAGTAAGAAGCATTTGCATTGATAGTCTCTCAGATGGGACGATGGATAGATACAATAGCCATGAACCTACACAGATGAAAGTGCTCCTAAGTCTAAATAGTGTTCAAATGTACACTTAAGTGCAGTTCAGATGTAAAGCAAGAGAAGGCTGTAGGATGTAAGGTACCCTAGCTCGTACTTTTCGTGCTCTCACAAGATAACGGGAAGGTGAAAATCTTATATTTGAAGTAGGGTTTAATGCAGAGTCTCTGTTTCACATAAATATGTTTGAAATCTTTTGTCGCAAAAATGCAAGCTGTGTGATGAAGACACTAACTGGAAATGAAGATGTTTGTGTTGACTAATGTGGTTTTTAAATGAAAATGAAGATGGAAAACCCAATATGCTGGAAGTGATGTAGTGTTGCAGTAGATGAGATGAAGGGTAATATCTTATACGAAGAGAAACAGATTATAGATTGAATAGGTTCAACTTCTGATTTGCGGATAGCAGAGGACGTGGCATGTGTTCTTCATCTCTCTGGTTTATGATTGCCTGCAGCATCGACAGTCATGAACCTCTTTCCCATTTGGATTTGTCTGTATTTAGCTTCCAGCCATATGTGCCTGTTGTGTCTTTCTCCGTTACATTAAAGAGCTTTTAATAACGGGCATTTTCTCTCTGTGAAGGTTCGCAAACTATAATCAAGTCAGCTTTTGGATAATCTGAACAGGCTGAAGTCTTTAAGTTTCACAGTTAGATTCCTCCCCCCCCCCGAATCTTTGCATCATTATATTCTTTTCCTGCATCTTTAGCAGTTTTTTGTAGTCTCTTATATACAGTGGAGAATTTTATTTTAATTATTTAATTATACCAGCTGTTCTTAGTCAGATAAGTCCTAGGTATAGTTGGAATGAAAGATAGCTCCACATAGCCTGAATAATTCATTGAGTGTTTAGAAAGATCTGTTCTTTTTAAGAGTGTATTGAAGTCCTGGCTTAGATTTTGAGGGTTATGAAGACAGGAAGAGAGTCTGCTTATGGGTAAGATGAAAGCATTCAGAGCCTCTACGTTGGCATTGTCTCGACGTTATCTTTCACGATAAAAATAAAGGCTGTTGTTCTGCAACTCTGGTTTTTGCGTAGTATCGTTGGCACTAAAATTGTGGTGTATATACTGTCCCCAATTTAAACCAATGTGTTAAATTCTCTTGTGTGGTTAAAGATTTGATCTTTCGTCTCTGAATGCATGTGTGTATGGACACGTGTATAGAAAGTGCTCCAGAAAAGAGGTTTCTTCCATTGTAAGCCTGGAACTTTATCTTCCTGTGTCCTAGCTTAGTGAAGTGTTGCCAGGGAAAGATTTTGTGTGCTGCTGGTGGTGTTGAATATCCATAGTTCCAGCCATTGTAAACAATGAAGGTATTTAACTTCCTGTAGAAACAATTAAGGTATTTAACTTCCTATGAGGTTTAGTGCTTTCCTGGTTTTTCACGGATGTGACCTGGGGACTCGTGAGATGCTGATACGCTTGGCTTTGCGCACTGAGGAATTTTCAAGTGGTATTTTGAAGGTTTAACTAAGTGGGGAAAGGATTCCGTAACGTGTTGCAGATGGAGTGTTATGGAATTTGAGTCTCTGGCTGTTAAAAACGCCCAGGTTTCAGTCCTGCTCTACTCAGTATAGAGGGTCACTGAATAAAGTTAACTTGAGTGCCAGCTCTGAATGCAGTATGACCTGGGTTTTAAGGTAACATAAAGGAATTTACACGTATTTAGATACCTAAAGGAGAGTGCAAGACTCTTTGTGTTCAGTGTTCAGTGCTACAGAAAGTTAAGCTCCTATTTGAGAGTTACTTGTAGTCCCTTACCCTTTTGAATTTGTATTTTGTAATTGCAGTTTATTACATATGTTTAAAAGATGCTCAGTAGACTTCAAACCTAACATGTACTTGTGTTTTTCCTCCATCCAGCAAGATAACAGAGAAATGTTTCGCAGTGTACGGCACATGATATATGATCTCATTGAGTGGAGATCTCAAATACTCTCTGGGACCCTTCCCCAAGATGAGCTCAAAGAACTGAAAAAGAAAGTGACGGCCAAAATTGATTATGGCAACAGGTTTGTGAATGATATTTTTCCGAGCGTGAATGCTTAAAACCAAATCACCTTATGTAGTACATGTTAGCTGTTGATGACTTCTTGCGGGATTCTTTTATTCCTGTGTTTGTGGAGATGTAATAGTGGTATATTAAGTCCTGTTACACCAAGAGTAAGAATGAAGTTGATGTAGCATCTTCAAAGTACAAATTATATGAACTCTCCAAACAATGTGGATTTAAGCAAATTTTTTTTCATAACAGGTTTTAGATTACAAGTTGTCTATGTAGTTATGACTTCCCATTTTGATGGAAAATGAGAAATCATATCTTGCCCTTCAACCAGGAAATTATTGGAAGCAGTATTTTGAATACTGAGAGACAGTGTTGTAGTGCTGCGCACCTGGGGACCGGGAAAGTTTTCACATCAGATTTCATCTATTTGTGTTTTATTCCTCAAGAACTGCCAAACTTGCAGTATTTCTGTTCATGCACTTTATCAGCAAAAGCTGTGATATAAAAAAAAAAAAAAAAAAATCAGAGATGGGATTCAGTCAGTAATTAGCATTTATAATCCAAGATACAGACTGTTGTACCTTGGTAGACAATTAGCCAGATGTTGTTGATATTATTTGTTTGGCTACTGTATTTTACCATCTGGCTAAGGAGTTGGTTAAAGTTGCTCTGAATAACCTCCAGATGCTCAGCGTTCAAATACAATGGAACATCTTGTGCTGTGCTTTCTGTTCAGAATGTTCTGATGGACTCATTAAGTGATCAGAGCGTTCTCTGCGGAGTACAGGAGGGAAGTGAGTTTGAACTTCGGAGTAAATACTCACAACTGACAGATACCATGTGATTCCAGTGGAGTCATGCATTCACTTTTGTCTAAAATACTCACAAATGATGATTTCAATATCCAGACAGAATGAATTCATCATGTGTTGTATGAATGTTTTCTGATCTAGTCACATCTTAACTTTTACTGTTTTGTGAAATCCTGATTTGTAAATAATATTTCTTTCTATAAATAAAGACAACAGTTTCACTGCATGCTGTCAAAATAACTGAGAAAGTAAAAAATGATCTTATGAATTTGTATTTTTAATGTTTTTCTGAAACCGAGTCGGGTAATTTTATTGTGAAAACATTTTTTTTGTTCAGTTGCAAAAAATCTGTAACTGGGACACTTAGGGAAAAATTCTCATTTTGTTCCAAGCATCATTTGCAAGTTAAAGGACAGAACAAAGGAATCAAAGGAGCGTTTGCTTCTATTTATGTGTCAGTCTGCACAAAAGTTCTTGTCCCGTTAGCGTGTAGCGGGCTGTGTGATGAATCTTTTCTCTGAATTTCTGCATTACCTTTTCCTCTGCCGAGCAACTCTGCTTTTGTTCATCCAGGGCTGGTGGCTATGATACGAGTGGCCAGTGGATGTATCTCCTGCTGTGGCTGCTGTCCAGGAAACGCGAGTAGGGAGGAGCAAGAAAATTTTGGCTGCTTTTCCATTTGGTTTCAATAATAAAACCACTTTCTCACTAGAAAACTCATCTGGCAGCTTGATGGTCCAGGGATGCTTATGAGAGTTTAGTGGTGACCAGGTCCAGCTACAGAGTAGAGCTTCGGAGGTATTTCTTAATTAGCTGCTGTCTGCACTCTGCAGCTTGAGGGATGTTCATCACCTTGGAATTAATGCAGTGCAGTTAATTGGAGGGGTTTCTGTATGGACTCTGCTCAAGGCTTTGTTTCAAACCTCCAGGTTTCCCTCCTGAGAGGGGGTGGTGAGGAGCCATCCTCTAGGTACACGAAACACGTCCCCTGCCACAGCTCCTGTTCTTCTTTTCAAGTGATTGTGGGTCATGTCCAAAGGGGACTGACTCCGAGATAAACCATGAACCTCTGTGTGGCTTATCAGCCACTGCACTATTTTATTTCAGCTCATTGATCAAACTTATTTCAAAAGCACAGTCAGAGCAGCTCCATCATGAGAGGTGACTGCAGTTAGAAGAAGAAAATAGGGACCATATGGATTGCAGCGGCAGTGAGGAGGTCAGTCTTAGGGAATGTAGGTAGAGAAACGCAGATTAACCTAGACCTGATTTTTTATTATTTTTTTTTTAATCCTTGGTTCTGCTGCCAGCACTGTACTAATGTGGAGAAATGTGAAAGGTCTTTCCGAAGACTGGATGTGATTATGGCAGAAACCTTCCTCTCTGCCAAAGGTGATGATGGATGTTAACTCCCTGCTGACAGAAATCTGGCTTCTGCTTTAAATAAAGGGAAACAACTGATGTCATCTTCTATCTCGTAGGGTTTTGCTAAAACCTCCCAGTGCCTGCTTTGGGGGAGAGTGTGGAGTGGGACGAAATGAACCGACCAATTTGCACGTGGTGTGACTGTAGTAGTTGTTCAAACTGTCAGATGGATCAGAGGAGGAGACAGTCTCTTGCAAATTTACTTAAGAAATTCCTTCCCTGGCTATTTCCTTTACATTGGTTCTTTATGGGATAGGGGAGAAAGTGACTTCCAGCCAGGGATCATTATATCCAGAGTTTGTGATGTGCTGAATTGTTTTATCATGTATCAAATATTTCTTTTTAATCATATTTCAGATGTGCATGACTTTAAACACTTGGCAGGTGCACTGTTAATTCTCAAGTGTGTTTTTTGTTGTTTAGAATTCTTGATTTAGACCTGGTCGTTAGAGATGAAGATGGCAATATTTTGGACCCAGAGCAGACCAGCACGATCAGCCTTTTCAGAGCACATGAAATAGCTTCCAAGCAAGTTGAAGAGAGGCTGCAGGAAGAAAAAGTAAATATGTTATGTATTGTAGCTTTTCCCTTTGAAACGTAAGACTCTAAACTTACTAGGTAACTGTTATTTTTAGCATTGATAATGAAAAATCTAATAGGTTTATGGAGATTTATCAGGCTTAAATATTTAGTAAGAACTAGTATGTCTTGGGCTGTTCAGTTGTCTTTTTCATCCTTTAAAGGGCTTAGTAGGATTTATGGTTAAGACCTGTGTCAATAAGTCGATTACATTTGTAGGTTAATATCAGAGATGCATATGTAGTATGTTCAGTTGTCATGAGGTTTTATTTTTGAGAATCAAGTAGAGTAACGTCCTCATGATGTTTGTATGATTTCTGTACGCCAATCCTGAAAATTAGTTTGTTGAAATACAGGGGGCAAATTTAAAGACATTCTCAGACTTGAATATTCGGCTGCTTTGCAATTCCAATCCTTATTTTTCAAAAGGAAGAACACTTCGGAGTCCTGCCTGTGTGAGCAGCAGTTGGTGGAGCATGGTATTCAGAGGAGCTGCTCATGAGTGCGTTAGTGCAACTTGATGAGTTTCTGCGTCCTATGGAGTTGCAATGAGCCGTACGCGCCCTTGCAGCCCTTACCGAACACGGTGTAAAAACTCTCTAGTTGAAATGAGATTTATACTGTTACATTTTTGCATCCAAAGTTGTTTCTTTGTCCCTGCCTCAGCCAGCTTCCTTTTTGTCCTATGTGCCTTCTTCCCTTCTGCCTGGATAAAATAGTTTGGGGAAAGTTTATGGGAGCTAAAGTGTGAGGGAGTGGGGGTAACCTGTAGAAATGGCACAGTTTTCTCTCCTGTCTTTTTTTTGTCGGGTATATTTGAGGCTCTATCTTTTCCTCCATTTGTTTAGCTCTCTTTTTAACAAGTTAATAAGATTTCTTTTTTCTTTTTTTTTTCTTTTTCCTTATGGTGTGGCACTTTAAGACAGATCCAGAAAATGCAATTTGTTGTAAATCCTAATATAAACAAAGATCACGGGAGAAGACACTCAACAGAAAACCCTTGTTCTGTCTGAAATGTTTTAGGGAGGTTATATAGAGGTTGAATATTCAATAGGTTAAGTTAAAAGTTTTTTCTGTTCTTGAATTACAGTCTCAGAAACAGAATATCGATATCAACAGACAAGCCAAGTTTGCTGCCACTCCTTCATTTGCTTTATTTGTAAATTTAAAAAATGTAGTCTGTAAAATAGGAGAAGATGCTGAAGTCCTGATGTCTTTGTATGATCCGCTGGAATCAAAATTTATCAGGTTAGTGTACTCCTGAGCGTACTCCCTGCCCTCTGCTTCCTCAGTTATAGCAGGGAGGTAGATTTGCAGGCTTTTGAAAGTCAACTTTGTGTGAAATGCACAGGACAGGGTCAGCTGGGAAGCAACAGTGCAGCAGCACTTGGTTGTGTTCAGCATGGCATCGGGCAAGTCCCTTCACTGGGGGCGGGTTTCAGGGTCACACCGTTTCTCATCTCGCTGTGCCTGCGGTTCCCCAAGTGCAGAGTTGAAATGAGTCGTGAACACACCTGCAAGGCTGCGTGCCCTCGCTTAGCAGCAGCCTTGGCACTCATCCGAGAGTTCGATTTCTACGTCCCCTGCTTCCTTAAAGAAATTCTTACACTTTGCTGCTGAGGAGATGCTTTCTTTTTATATGTGATATACGCAAAGGGAAATGCCAGCTCTCCACTAAGTAAATATTTGTTTAGAATACATAGGTTGGGTTTAAAATAGTCTTCTGTAAGTTTGGAAGTTGTTTTTATCTGCTTATGTTAAAGGAAGCCATTTAAACATCAAGTCCTCAAAATATTCTTCTTTTAGTGAAAACTACCTGGTGCGATGGTCGAGCTGTGGACTCCCCAAAGATATAGACAGATTGCATAACCTTCGAGCAGTATTCACCGTAAGTGTGCGCGCTTGGTTCAGCTGGCAGATTTTAAACCACTTGTGTCCTAGCTTCTGAATAAAGGAGGAATGTACTGACCTGTACGTAACCCGTGTGGAGTTACTTCTGCAGGGAATGATCCTGGGGAAGGCTCCCATGAGATGTTTCTTGTGAGTGGCTACTAAAGATTCTCGCCACCTGGCTAAAACCAAAGTTGGTTTTTGAAGTTTGAAGTTACTAGAAATTATTTGACCTCCTAAGAAGTTAATTTACACAGGAGTCAAGACAAGATTTTTAAGTATGTTACAGAAACTCCTTTACTCTGAGAACAGTTTAGCCTAGCACAGCGAAGGGAAATTCTGAGCAGCGAACCTACCTGCTAAAACGGAACTTGAAATTCAATTATTATAAAGTAATCTGAAGAAACTGCTATTTCTAGGACCTGGGCAGCAAAGACCTGAAAAGAGAGAAAATCAGTTTCGTCTGTCAGATTGTGCGAGTGGGCAGAATGGAGCTGAGGGACAACAACACGAGGAAACTCACTTCTGGGCTGCGGCGGCCGTTTGGAGTAGCAGGTAACCCTGTGCCCTGTCTGTCTATATCACATTCTACTCTTGCACAGAAAGTTGGGTATGTGAAGCTCCTCTAGGGTTGTATAAACTCAGAATTGTTCCCAGGTGCAGGTTAATCAGACTGATTGCTGTGTTGTAGAGTTTCCTGTAGCTTTCAGGACTCCCATTTAGCTGGAGGTGCCAGACGATATTTGCAACATGATGTTATTCTACAGGAAAATTCAGAAATTGTGCAGTTGATAACTCCATCCCTCTTCTGAGTCACCGTTGCTTCCAGTCCCCCAGGGTATTCCCTCAGCACCTCTCTTCCCGTGTTGATTGCTTAATTCAGTTTGCTTTGTTTTTGTTTTCAGTAATGGATGTTACAGACATAATTAATGGGAAAGTTGACGATGAGGACAAACAGCACTTCATACCATTTCAACCGTAAGTAGGGAATAGCTTAAAGAATAAGCAGAACTGAAAGAATGAAGATTTTAACTTTCATTTTAAAAAAGAAAAACATTAAACTTTTGATTGGAAGAAGAGCTCTATAGATATTGTGAAGTTAATTTGTTTCAATGTGGTATTCTATCTTGAGGGGTACTCACTAATATTTCTTCTTGATAATTTCCCATTAGTTGTAATAGTGATAACCCCAGCTACTTTTTTTTTTCTTCAAGTCTTGAATTTAAAGCATGCATTCTCAGTTTTACAGTTTATTTTTGTTTAAAGATGTCAGGATGATAAACTGTAAGACATGAAATACTTACAATAAGTATGTTGCTGGTTTAGCTATGGCTGAGATTGATGAAGACAACAGCGTTACCAACATTTCTATGACATTAGTAAATGATAACATTTCTCCTTTCCTTGGTAGCAGGTATAATTTCATAGTAGGGGCCACAGTAGTTGGAGTACAAACAAAAATTGAGGATTTGAAGAATGGCTTGATATACCTACTGCAATAACTTCTCATAATTCACCATTATCATATGAGACTTTGACCAGAAACCAATGGTTTTCCCATTATGTGAAATGTTAGACTGCCATCTGTTCAAAAAGGCAAAACACACTTAGGTTAGCTAAATTTCTTGATTAATATACTGATAGATATTCAGAAGGCCTTTAGTAATACTTAAAAAAAAAATCTTGGAATAATGTAATCTCAAATTAACTTTAATTTGGAAAATAGGCTTAATTCAGGAAGCCCTTGGGGTTTGGAGATGGAGGGTTGCAAGGTCTGCAGGGTGTATTTTTCATGTCTTTCATTTGTTTACAAAAGTGTCACGGGAGTGGTGTAGAGTTCATGTGAAAATCAGAGGTACAATTCCTTTTTTTTCCAAGGAAAACAGGGATTTTTAGGAGTGCATTCGTGATCTGTTTATTGTGTGGTAAACAATAGCACGTTTGTTTTTTTTTTTTAGTTAGTGTGGAAGCATGCAATGAAAATGAATCTTTGTGTATCATAGTGGATGCTAATGGAACATCTAGTTTTCTGCTCCATTAACACTGATTTATTTTTTCTGTATATATAAATCAGCTTTTTGAAAAGATGAACAATATGATTTTTTTTCCCCTGCACTAGATCAAAACATTCTTCTGAAAAGGCATATTCCAAAGAATACGAATAGTGTGAAAACACGCAATGAATACGGGTGTCGTTATTTCCAACGTAGACTTAGGCTGTATATATGAGCCACATTTTTCTCCTCATTCCACGCTTTGCTTCTGTCGTACCACACGCGATTCTGTTTTCATCTCTTTGTTTGTTTGTATTCATTCACTGGCCACCAACACAATGGCTGTCAAAGGCACTTGGCAAGATTACTTAAATGACACTTCATGCTGCTGTTTGTTTATAGTTTCCATCTTCTCATTTATTCATCAAGTTTAACAGAACGTTTGGGTTATCTGCTTCTCTTCTCCTGTGCCATTTCTGTGAGATTTACGGTAGTTTTTCCTTCGGACCGTATGCGCTGCTTAACCTATAGAATGGCAGAAGTGACCCTGGAGGTGTTGCAGGGCCGGTCTGCTGTGTATATATATTAAAGAGAAAACTGCCTGTATAGGTTTTCACTGCTTAACAGGGGATTCTCAGGTGGGAGACATCCTTCCTATCCTCCCAAAGTGTTCCTGGGGCTTTGTGCATGTCCTTGAAGGGAAAAGTAACATCGCGAGTGTGCTGTACTTCTGTGGTAGATCAGCATTCTTCTGATTAATGATCTTCCTCTGTCTTTCTTGTTACCTTTCCTGTCCTTTGTCTTGCGTTGACTAATAAATACTCTTTTGTCACAACTGTGATATGATCTTGTGTGTTCCCTTGTTGCTGTGACTTCTGGTTTTCTGTGACCCTTTGTTTCCTGGTGTTGGTCGTCATGTGCATCCTCCAGGCTAGCGTTGGATGACGCCATTCGACACAAGCAGCTGAACATATCA
The DNA here is from genome assembly GCF_000699245.1 of Pterocles gutturalis. Classification (NCBI taxonomy): domain Eukaryota; kingdom Metazoa; phylum Chordata; class Aves; order Pterocliformes; family Pteroclidae; genus Pterocles; species Pterocles gutturalis. Next base: position 1,935 of record NW_010118536.1, on the reverse strand, counting down.
TCCCGTTTTTCACCCAGGGTGGCAGGGGAGAATGATTTCCTTCAGACTGTTATAAACAAAGTGATTGCTGCTAAAGAAGTTAACCACAAGGGTCAGGGTATGTACTGTTCTTTATATACACCCTAAAACTGCTCAGCGCTCGATTTGCAATTTGATTTAATTGTGGAATCAAGGGTGCATAATATTACCTTCACTTGTTCACTGCCGTTTGAGAACAGAAAATGTGTTTGCATGGTTTCTTCCCCCTCTTCCCCATCCTTCAGGGCTCATTTTGCTTTTTCCCCCCCTGCCCCATTACAGGTTATCTGTCCTTTTTTCTACATTGTCCATCACTTGGACATCTTTATTTTTACATATTGGAAACGATGACTCAGGGTGTCACCTGTTGTGCCCTTCATCTGTGGACTTTGGCCTCCTCATGTTGAAGGAAGGAATATTTTCTTCCTTCCCTGCCTTCTCCTTATTTTTCCACTTTGCAGCTGCACTCGCAGCAGTTGGCTCCCTCTCAAGATGCTCAGGGCATTGCTCCTGACAGCACCGCACCCGCCTGAGCTCGGAGGTGGTAAGGATGGAGCCAGAGCAAGGCAGCCCTGCTCATACTGTACCCTGCGGGCTGCTCGTATCACTGAATATATTTTTTTCCATTTTTTAAAACTAATAGCATTTAAAATCTAAATAAATTTTGAAAATTATCCATTGGCTAAAGAGGAAATCTTAGATCTGCTTTCCCCCCGTTTTCACCAATATCTGTTGGAAAGGAGGAAACATTTCATCTTTTTTTTTTGATTCATTTCAGATTTTTTACCCAAGAAAGGTGCCCAGGCAAACAGAAAAGGATTAAGAGCTGTTGCTTAGGCAGTCAGCGTGGGTACAGTGACTGTTTAATGAAATAGCAGCTGGTAGAACCACCATTGGCAACAAGTCAGCATATAGCCTTTTAGAAGAGATTTTAATAGAAAGGAAAGCTAGCTGCCAAATATATACCAAATGAATGCGTGGCTAATTGTGTGTGTAAGAGGATAACCCACAATTTGTTTCACAGATGAATATTTTTTGGGGGTATTTTTCAGAGATTTTAATTTTAGGATTTTCTTCTGCAAATTGCTGCTGTAATTATTTCGTGCTTAAACTTCGTTGCCAGTCACTTTACCAAGTGTGTAAGACTTCTTTTTGGGTGTTTTTGTGGGGTTTTTGTTTTTTCCTCCCCCCACTTTGGTGTCTTTCTTTTCCCATAACAAGTGTGCCTGATGTTAGTTGGCAAGCAAGCGGCTTTTTAGTGGCGCCTTCTGCTACCGAAGAGAAAAATGTCAACCGTGTAGAGCTGATGCTGTAGATTTCTTGGTGCTCAGCGCAGTAAAAACAACGTACGGGGGTGGCGGTGATGAATCAATTCAGGGTACAGTTCTGCTGTTGGTGCTCTTCGTGGGCATCTTGATATTGGGTGGTTGTAACACTTTGGTTTTTCCGTTCAAATCAGCGTTAAGTGAAGTCTAGTTCTCCAGGTTAGGCGAGGAGGAGGAGGGATCCTTCTGGGGTCACTTAGGCTTTGTGCCAAGGACACAGGAGCCTTGCTTCCATTTTCCCAGCCCAGACTTCAGTGGGTCCAGCTGATAACCAAGGGTTTCATTCTTCCAATTCATAATTGTATGATGCCACTAACCTTTGCTGCTTCTTAACGGAGACCTGTTCTGTTGAAATTTTTGGACCATTAATACGATTTTTTGGCTTTAGTAAGCCTGTGTATGGGAAGCTGTGTGCATCTGCTTTTGAACATCTGCCCAGCTCCCCCCTACCCAGACACCTTCTAGATGGTATTGCTGCAAAGGACACCGTACAAAAGCCTGAATCTTTATCTTGCATAGATTTCCAATTTCTTTGTGTGTTTTTTTTATTTTTATTTTTTTATTTTTCACAGAATCCCAGAATGGTTTGGGT
>NW_010118535.1:0-804 GCF_000699245.1 Pterocles gutturalis | reverse complement strand
TTACTTACGCTGCCCACAGTAAGTTCCAATGTAGCCCTTCTGGCGCTGGCACCGATGGTCCATGCAAGTGCCACCATTCATGCACCTGATGTTGCACTGTGGTACTGCAGGGGAGCCCATGCAGAGAGACACCAGCGTTAGGCAGAAATACCACATGGAGAAGCAAACATGGATAGAAACAGAGACATTTGGCAGTAGACAAGAGCTTTGCGCAATACGTGCTATGTATTTAAGCGTATGTTCATGTGCTCTTGTAACCAAAGCTGCTCATGCTGTAGCTATTAGTCAGCCATTACTTTAAAAGCAACCATGAAGAGGTCTTTTAGAGCTTCCCGTGACCTCATTCACCAACTCAGAACTTCTAATTATCACGGAGGCTGTACAACCATCATTGCTTAGGAAAATGGACTCGATGAAACTGCTAATACCACACACCTTTATATTTTAACTTGCTCATCTCTTTAAACACATTTTTCTTTCCATTTGTCACACAGAGCAAACATGCACACATGGTGTATCAAACTTGATCAAAAACTAGAAATATACCAAAGTGTAAGCTACATGCTTGTGTAGAGTAATGACAAGTTATTTTTAATGAATTTACACAGTAGCTAGTTTTGAGTTGACACCAAAAAGAATTCCTTAAAATGAAATATCAAATGAAAATAAATATATTAAGTCCTTACTAGATTTTGATCCACAAGTAGGTGATATTTGTCCGCTTGTACAAGTGCACATGTTAGGACAGGAACAAAATCCATCACCACAGCTATTTCTACAAATTGCTGAGGAAGAACACAATTA
>NW_010118534.1:0-17902 GCF_000699245.1 Pterocles gutturalis | reverse complement strand
GTCGTCTGCAAACTTGCTGAGGGGGCACTTGATTCCACTGTCTATGTTGTTGATAAAGATGTTGAAGAGCACTGGTCCTAAGACCCTTGAGGGACACCACTTGTGACCAGCCTCCACCCAGACATAGAGCCATTGACCACAACACTTTGGCTGTGACCAGCCAACGAATTTTTTATCCATCGCACAGTCCATTGTTCAAATCCATACTTCATCCAAGAAGGATGTGGTGAGGGACCATGTCAAAGGCGTTGCACAAGTCCAGGCAGATGACAGCTGTTGCCCTTCCTTTGTCCACTGATGCCATCACTCCATCATAGGAGGTTACCAGATTGGTGGATATCCACCATAATGGTGGATAATTATTCTTCATAAGGGTACCACGCTTAATTTTCCACATCAAATTCTTACGTTTGGCTTGGCTTGGAAGTCTCTGATTGTAACGTGTCTTTTTTCTTATTTCTGGACTGTTTACATCTACTACATCACATCAGTAAACAAAAGGGATCATTCCACAAGGATGAGATACTCACAGAGAAAGGGATGCAGGTGAACAAGTCATTCTCTGACACCACATCATCAATTAAACTCCTGTTTTCCCCTTGATACTCGAGTGTGGCACTCAGCGTCACAGACTCATTCAGGTGGATCAGCTGAACACAGACTTTCTCAGGAGAATCAGTGTGTATCAGAAAGGGCAGTAGCACCATATACTGCCTAGGAAGAGAGGGAAGCAAGGATCAGAAGGATCAGAAATGTGAAACAGTTTTAAGGAAACAGTATTAAGTGAAAGGAAATCAACAAATCAGCATGCCTAATCCATTACCATCCCTGTGAATTGCAGTGAATATACACATAAGCATTTATTTTGGTTTGGGTTTATACACATTAAACTGCCTAACTAATTAGCCTAAAAGCAGGAGAGTGCTTGTTGCAGAAGGAACAATTTGTATGCTAATAGAGAGTCCTTCATAAGGGATGTTTTGTTCAGCTTCACAGCAGGGAAAAGGACGGTGTGAAAGGTTCCAGGCTGTTAATTGATTTTTGTATATCCCACAGTATCCTATTGAGACTCAAAGGCATTAGCTAAAAAGGGTTGAAAAATCAGCAGTTTTAGGATTGAAAAAAAAACCACCCACTTGTCTGGCTGTTCCTGTCTTTGCCTATCCAGGTTTTCAAATCCTTCTCATGCTGAGCAAAAATGGGAGCTTGGCACCTTATTAAGACTAGCACACAAAAGATTTTGGAGAGTAGTGGTTGATTGCAACACAAGTGTACTTGCATCTTCAAAGAGCTTTTGACAAAGGTCCCTCACAAAAAAACTCTTAAACAAAGCTTTCATCCAATAAAATAAATACTTTTACTAATTTTTACTAATAAATCAAATTGTGAATTCTGACCTGGATTAATTATTTAAAAGACAGGACACAAAGGGTAAGAAAATCTCTGGAGTCTGTGTTGGTACTCTTGTTGTTCAGTAAACTTCTACATCATCTGTGAAGTACCATTTTCTGATAATTGTCCAGGGTAAGAAAACACCTAAAACTATTTGTGGAAAATTTTTGTCATATGGTGGGACCATGTAGCAGAAATGGCAGACGAACCATTCATGAAGGGAAAATAATCAACAAAGGAAATTAAAATAACCCCAATAGTATATATACTATTGTTTATCACTAAGTGGGCTATTACCACTCAGACATGAACACTGTTGATCACTCTTGGAAAATCCTCATTCAGTGATAAATAACAAATGGACTGTAAGGAACTATTCAGAAAGAAATAGAGGACAAATCAGAACACATCGTTTTTCCGCTGTATAATTGCAAGGCACTTCCACATCTCACATATGGCTGGTTTGCTCCCATTTAAAAATGTATTTAGCAGAAAAGATTCTGTGAAAGATAGCAGAGATGATCTGAAATCTGGAATGATTTCCATAGGAGGAGACACTACATAGATTAAGACTCTTCAGCTTGGAAAACGGCATGACAGAAATCTGTGAAGTCATGACATGCACAAAAGAAAGTATGGTTTGTTCATCATCTGTAACAACACACATAGTAAACAACACCAGGTGAAAATATTAAGCAGCTGGATTAAAAATAGAAGGGAACAGAAACTTTTTTCACTGATGTACAAAATTAAACTGAAGAGCTTAATGCTACCGGGTGCTGTGCTGTAAAATCCAAACATACAATTCTGATATGGCCAGCCTATGGCTCTCAAGCCCCTGGTGCTCTCAAGCAGTCCGAGAAGGGCACATAGCAGGTCACAGATGCAGCTGACTGTCCTTCCCCGGGTGCGGAATAAAAGGAGCTGACAGGTGACACTAAACTGGATAATTAGAGCTTTACCTGCACATCCAGCCAAGTGCAGGCCTTTAAAAGAAGCTGTCACTCCCCACTTACCAGTAACTCTCCAAAGCACATGGTATCTGCACTATGGCACCAGCTACATAAAATTTGGTATGAGGCTTATAAGGGCAAGACGATCAGCTATTCCTGAGATAAAGGTTATTAAAAATGCCTTGGGTGAATTCATTGCCCAGAGATGGCTAGAAAACATGGGTGTAATCCCTGTCACAGTAAGAGCTTGAACCTCTGATAGAAGCTCCATAAGGCTACAGCAGATGGGAAAGTCATTTCCACAGCACTAGCCTTGCTCCTTTACCAACACAGACAGAATACAGAGCCAGTGTAGTCCTCTGTTCTGATGTTAGGCCACTTTTATGGGCCTGGTATTCCTTTTTCCCTGTGCACATTCAAGTTACCCAGGTACAGCAGTAAGAGGTTCTGGTGGCAATTCAGTCTGCAGAGTATATTAACCACTGTATGCATGGGACGAAACCTGTGGTCGGGACTGCTCATACCATTGTTCCATGGGTCCTCCACTGGGGAAGGACAATGTGCACCTTGCCAGGTGGCACCAGCCATGGTAAGAGAGATAGCTGAGCCCATCCAGAGCTACATCATTGCCTGGGCTCTGAGCTTTTGAGAAGTCTTAAAGCTACCGTGGAGGCAGTGGGACCCAGGCAGTACCTTCATTTCACTACCAGCCAACAGGATAAAGCGTGGTGAGGAGCCACCCAGCAACTCTGGTCAGTCCATGCTGCTGCAGAAGCAGCAAAAGGAGGGAGCTCCAGCCACCCAGAGAGTGGCTTACAGCTTGTGACTATCTGCTTGCTCCAGTGCCCCTCTTCCTCCACAGCCTTCTCACCACAGCTTCACCCTGGGCTGGCTTCCCCTAATCTCATTGCCCCTGTCCCCTGTCAGTGACACTGGCAATCTGACTGTAACATCAAGTCTACTGAAGGGACAGCATGACCTAGTTTGTGGGGAATTTGGCCCCATTCCTCTTCCTGTTCATTGTTCTGCTGAAATTTTGGCCAACATGCAGAACTTCCCCCTACACCAGCTTCCCTGCCTTTGAAAAAAGGATATGAAATACGCAATTTATAGACCTCTCTTTAGCTGTTTTGGGACATGTTGGTGAAAAGAGCTAGATGAATTAAAGTACTGTGAGAGCTTTAAATAACTGGGTCACAGAGTCCATGTATAGGCTTTCCAGGACGAAAAGCATTCCGGCTGCCAAAAAAGACCTCAGCAGCCTCCCTGCATGCAATGAACTGTTCTGACTGACAACAGAGGCAGAGACCCTGGCAGAAGCAGGCATTGAAGAGCAATAGGAGATCCAAGAGAAAGTGGCTGAGGCAAAAATAATGAGTTTGTCTACATAGAGAAGGTAATATTCTGGCTTAAAATGGACTAACTTCTGTGTATTCACTCTCACCAACCAAAGAAGCTAGGGAAGTTCATCAGCTCTATCGGTTCAAATCCACACCTGCCAATTCATGTGCCATCATGACCTTGCTTTTCTCACTATGTATATTCCCAAAAGCGTACACTGCATTGTAGAACAGCTTGCATGCACAGCCACATACCAGAATATGAGAACAATACTTGTTGAATTCTTCAAGAACAGACCCAGATCAAATGAAAAAATAATCTTGCTGGAAGTATGTTGCAGAACCATAAAGTTTTGGTAGGAATGGACTCTAGATGTCTCAATTCCACCTTCTCTCCTGGAACAGGACTGTTGGCAAAGTACTCCGTAGCTGGAGTTCCCACTGTCTCTCTGGGTCACCTGTTCCAGTGCTGTACTAACCTAGGGAATAAATCTTTTTTCCTGCTATCCAGTCTGAACCTTAATTGCGTCTCCTGTGCAGCTGGCCACATCTGAAACAGAAATTGCAACTGCTACTGCTCAAAGAAATAGCTTCTTTGAGCAGTAGCAGTTGCAATTTCTGTTTCAGATGTGGCCAGCTGCACAGGAGACACAATCTCCCTACCTGTGCCGGGCACAGGAAGCAAGCTTTGGCTGGAAGCTCAATTTTTTCTTCATTTTAAGGGTGGCTTCCCTTCTGTATTCTACACAGCATCTGATCTACCCTGCAACACTTAAACAGAACCACTACCCTCCCACCTACCTAGTAATTCCTTGCTCATACTCCACTGCCTCCCTCCTGTCCTCATTCTGTGGATTTCAGCTATGCCTCTCTCTCTCTCCTGTTTCTCTCAGCCCTTCTTCCTTTTCCCCTCCCAAAATGGTGCTCAGTCAGTCAGGGACAAAAAGCGGTGTGTTGCTCACAAGGGGAGAGGACTGAGCAGTAAGGATTCATTCCCTTTCTCCCTGATCAGATTACTGTGGGGAAACCAGAGAGCTCAGCCTGACCTCAAAGCAGACTTGGCTGTCTGTTCTACCCCAGAAGCACCCAAGGGCAGATGAACAAGGGGCTGATGGTACAGTGCGAGGTCCTTCAGTCAAAGGTCCTTCAGTCTGAGCCAGTCACCAGTGCACCTCTGACCACACAGTAAGCAGCAGCAGTAACACTGCACCTTCTGCTACAGCTGCTAGCATTACTGTGTTGCTTTTTGGCATGAAATCTCTGTAGCACACATTATGAGATAGTTGTGTGATGGTGAGAGCTGTGCTTTTGCCAGCACAGCAAGAGGCACAGAGTATGACAGCAGCCAGGGTCTGAAGAGGGAGGCTGCTCCTGTCCAGACTAGAGGCTCTGGAACAACCCTCTCTGGTAGGTGAGGCTGTGATGTCTGCCCATGCCATCCTGGGCTGCCTCTCTCCTCGGGGTCCTCAGCAGAGTGGGCACTGCAGCTGTGCTACTGGGTCTGCAGAGCCCTGAGCTGGATGCCCCAGAGGAGGATGCCAGTGCCAGGCTCCTCACTGGAGGAAGAGAATCTAGGTCACAGATCCTCTTAGGGAACAAGTACATCTGATGCTGCCAAGGGAAACAAACTGGCTTGAAAGAAACAGGAGAAAGGGGAGCAAAATGGCTTGAAAGCAATGGGAGAGTGGGGAGAAATTACTCAGTGATAGAAAGAAGGATACTACAAGAAAGGTAAGTACGTAGATTCCGGCATTGTGCCCACAAAAACTCAGTCACCTGAAGGTTTCTAGGAAGTAACATACTTAGGCAAAGATGTGTGGATCCAGGGCTGGACTAGCAGACAGCTACAGAGCAGGAGTGTGGGCACTGGCAGAGCTGTGTGGGGGTCCCAGGGCTGGATAGCCAGGAGGCTGCAGGGTGGGAGTGGGGAGCACTGCAGGAAGCTTGACTAATAGTGGGATGCAGGGCAGGACTGGAAGAAAGTGGCACAGCTGTTTGAAGAATGACAGAGAGGAAGAAAACTGAAGGAAAAAGGAGCCCTAAGACCTCCCTCCCCGCTCCACAAGTGTAGCTTACGGTTCTGTGGTGGGAGAGGTATTTCCAGGAAAGAAGAAGAGGAGAAGGAGGAAGATATTTGGTTTGCTGGACAGCCCATCCTTCCCCATGGTGCAGAGCAGGTCGTGGTGAGTCAAGCAGACACCCAGTCTGGTCCGGTGCTGCTGTTTTCCTGCACCTTGTAATTCCCCTCTGTCTGCTGGGTCAGTCCCTTTATAAAACTGCTCTCTGTAAACAGCCCAGGGGCTGGAGGAGATAAGGGCTGGGGGCCAGGACCCATCTGGAAATGGGGAGAGACATGGGAGGAGGAGCTGGAACAGAGGGACAGTATTTGGCCAGAGACTTTCCAAGTGGGGGAAGGGTATTTATTAGGTAGTGCTTATATTAGAAATCTTTGAATGATTCACACCCTGCTTTCTTTAACCCATCAGAAATCCAGAGTTGGGGAAATAAGTTATGTTTAACACACGGTAGTATTCCCAGTGGGCAGCATCCAATCATAGCACTATGATGTGGGGTACTGTGATCTTTTGAAGCCAAAAGCCAGGTTTATAGGTATTTTGAGAACAAAAGAAAACCCACAAGCAGAATCTGCCCATATTAACAGAATATTGCAGTAGTTTGTTGACTCAGTTGGTAACAGTGGTACTGTGGGTTAGATAATTAATCTGTCAGGAATATAACCCTGGTGGGCTACTGGTCTAGATATGAAAATAAGTTCTGTTTCCAGTGTAAATATGAACAAATATTACACAATGCTGTTGGGAGACATCCTTGCCTCGCCAGCATGGTGATCATCCTCTGTCTTTCAGCATCACCTGGAGCGCAGCTGTTCCAGATGTTCCAGGTGGCTGCTCCTTCCCTTTGCCAGATTCAGATCTGTGCTGCTGTGAGTCATGTTTGTACCAAAAGTCACTCAGAAATAGTGCTGCTCACTTGATTCAGTCTTCTGCAAACCTATAGTTGTAGCAGTGTATCCAGAAGTTGAATCTAGTATGGAAAAAAAATTGCTAAATTTCAGCAGGTGATTGAACAGAAATATTCAGTCCAAACTACGAGCATTCCCTGAGAAGCCTGACTAGGTGGGGTGTTTGCATCAGTCCATGAAAAACTCCAAAACTGCAGCTGTAGGGCTGTCAGCATGCCCTACAATGCCTGTGCAGGGAAAGGTTTTGGTAACATTCTTTATAGTCAAGATCCCTGTAAACGTTTCTGTTGTGTATGAATAACCCAGCAGACAAAATGTTTCTGCACAAACCAACTTGAATGTGCCTATGGGAAGCCACAATAATGGCAGAAGTTCTCTGGTGTGTGCAAGAGAGCTTATTAGATCACAACAGCACAGGCAGCCCTGTTTGTTCTTTACATGAATATTAAGCTTTGAAAAAGAGTGAATGTTAGAATCATAGAATCATAGAATGGTTTGAGTTGGAAGGGACCTCAAAAATCATCATGTTCCAAGCCCCCTGCCATGGCCAGGGACACCTTCCACTAGATCAGGTTGCTCAAAGCCTCATCCAGCCTGGCCTTGAACCCCTCCAGGGATGGGGCATCCACAGCTTCCCTGGGCAACCTGTTCCAGTGCCTCACCACCCTCACAGTAAAAAAATTTCTTGCTAATATCTAATCTAAACTGTTCCCCCTTGTCCTATCACTACACTTCCCAATAAAGTGCCTCCCCATCTCTACTGTAGGCCCCCTTTCACTACTGGAAGGCTGCTATAAAGTGATCCCGGAGCCCTGTCCAGGCTGAACAACCCCAACTCTCTCAGCCTGTCCTTGTATGGGAGGTGCTCCAGCCCTGATCATCTTCATTGGCCCTCCTCTGGACTCACTCCAACAGGTCCCTGTCCTTCCTGTGCTGAGGACTCCAAAGCTGTATGCAGTACTCCAGGTGGGGTCTCATGAGACTGGAGTAGAGGGAGAGAATCACCTCACTCAGTCTTTTTATGCAGCCCAGGATATGGTTGGCTTTCTGGGCTGCAAACGCACATTGCCATCTGATGTTAATTTTTTCATCAACCAACACGCCCAAGTCTTTCTCTTCAGGGATGCTCTCGTTAAGACGGAATGTTAGCTATAGAGTGTGTCTTGGCTGTGATGTAGCAGACAGAAAACTGCAGGGAAGAGCTATGCAAAGGACCAGGAGAAATGTCTGGGGAGGAAAGGAAGTTTAAGACAATCAGGCACCGTCTCTCATGGAATAAAATTTAACACCTTTTATAAGCCTCAAAAGTTAGCAAACCAGCTGGGAGGCAGCCAGTGTCTGCTGGGAGGGAAGTGTTATATAAATGTCGTATGGAGAAGGAATGAACACATACTTACACAAACCAGAAGATTTAGCAGATTATCAGAGATAGAATTATTGATAAAAAAGTGGTTGTGTAACTACAAAGTAATAAAAACCATACAGATCTTTCTCCAGAATGGCCCCTATTGTCTGTCCTTTCACATCCGTTTTCAACTTCTCCAGTAAATAACTCATGCAAAATAGCAGTTTTCAAAGGAATAGTGTCCTGGGCATTTGCTGGAAAACATGACTCACCCCAAGTTGCCTGTTGTCATTCAGGCTGCCGTAAACTGAAACCAAAAAGAAATAAAAATAGACACATGCAAAGTATGCTTTAGGATGAGCAAAACTAAAATTCATAGATCTACAAGACCATCAAAACCAGCGATTCAACTGAGATCCTGCTCACTATAGTCTTCTCCTACTAACCAATTTACCATCCACAAGGTATAAAGTATCTGCTTCTCAGTCTCCCAAGAGCCACTTACCAGCTCCCTGACCCTCTAATGCCCACTTTGCTCCACAAGCACTAACTGCCCTTGGGCTCAGGCAGCTGATGCTTAAGCTCAGAAGAAGTGGCCTGAATTTAGCTTCAAAGCTTTTTGGTGCTTTTTCAGACCTGAATGAGAGATTGTGTTTCTGAAAGACTGGCTACTTCTTCCAATAAGTCTAGCTTGTCTAATAAAAGATATCCCTGCTGGAAAAGGTAGGCAACATCCTTGCCATAGGGGGCAATGGCTTCAGTGAACTGCAGTCATTATTTTAACCATAGAAAAGATATTGCCCCTTACAATAATACTTCATATGCGTCTGGCGTCGCTGCACACCTGACAGATCAAGAGACAATATGTATGTAGCTAGCATCTTCAGTGACTAGCCACCATATTAAGCTGATACAAAACCTAAGTGGATCATTGTACTCAACTGTTGATCACAAAGAATCTAAATTAGGCCACATCACAGTAAATGGTTGATATAGCCAAAATGCCTAAATCTCATTTCTTATAACTCTCCAAGCTGAGTGGATTTCTGTACTGAATGATAGTAATGGACTTTGGTTCATCCAGCTTGAAAAGGAATGATTATACACATTCTCTCTCACTTTTAAGTGCAGTCCATCCTTTGGCTGATCCATAGAAAGCTTTTCAAACTTCTTATTTATTTCCTCTGCTAAATTAAAACTATAACTTTATCCTAAACTTTCATTTTGTTCCAAAGAGCTCTTGGTAAAATTAGCTTAACTCTAGATAATTCTCGGAGAGGTTACAGTGCTATACTAGTAAATTACATGTGCTGACAGATTGGATTTCCTTTCCAGGTAATATCATACTGAAACGGGGCAAGATACCAGATCAGTAAGAAACAAGTGCCATGGGAGCACTTGTATTTTGCTTGAATGTATAATTTTTACTTTTTTTTTTTTTTCTGGTGCATTTCATTCTGCACAATATTTCCTTTGCAAGCTCCTCTCCAATGGCACTTTAAAATATATTATTTTGAATAGCACTGGCTGATACAAAAGATGCAATTAATAAGTTAACACAGGCCATCATAGATACTGATAAATTCCAATCATAGCAAACCTTATTCTGCAGGCTCCTGTAAGCCATACAGTCTTCACTGAATTGTTTAGCAAAGAAGAACAGAAAAATGTTCATCTAAAAAAAGTGTCCTGTACCTCCAAGTTTACAACCACTGTAGAAAACAAGTATATTGTCTGAATCTGCACTTTTAATCAATCAATTTTAATCCATCAGTTTTAATCACCTTAACCCAGTTCTGGCATATTTTCCTCTGAGTTATTTTCAGTTTCTATTGTTTAGCTTTGTAGACAGCTACCAATTGTCCAGTAACAGAGTGGCTCACCAGTCACTGCAATTGCAGGAAGAAAAGGTGCCCGTGAGTGGGTGTAAATACCCTTAGTACTGTCACAGTACTGTTATGTGCAGGAATCCTTGTTTGTCCCAGCAGTCTTAAGCCATTTTGGAACCACTATCACCAAAGGTAAATAATTACAAGAAAGACCGCTGTTTCTTTACTGTGTTCCTGTTCTGCCTCCTCAAGGACTGTAGCACAGTGCTCAGCCTTTGAAGCTAAACCCATGCTATAAACTGAAATTCAACCTTTGGCTTTCAAGAAGAGGCATGCGTCAAAAGAAAAAGCTGAGGAAAGAGGTCTTGGTAACACTGGTATTGTGCCTGGGGTGGTCTGTGCACTTTCACGTGAGAACACCTGGTGGAAACTGGTAGCTCTGGCAAAGGAATATCTATTCAATGCCTACATCAGCTTTGCATGGGGACAGGTGAGAAAAGTCACTGGAAAACCTGAGACTTTTATTAACAGCTCCGATTAACGAAATTGTGTTATCTGGTCAGCTAAAGGCTGAAAAAAAAAATCCCTCAGGAGAAAAAAATAACAAAGAATTCACTATTTCTGTTTTAAAGGAAATCCAAATAATGATATTATGTTCCCGGGAGTATGCATTTAAAGCAAAGAAACCCAAAGCAATTCATTTCAAATGCCAAAAAAGTATTACAAGAAAAAGTACTTGTATAAATTAAAAGGAGTAACAACAATATCCAAATAAAAAAGGGTTTATTACACTGTGGGAGACAAAATATTCACAGGCCATTGCGAAGAGAAAGTCTTCTATCAGAAAACCTCAGACAATATGAACATTATACAAGTTGTAACATGCAGATAAAGGAAGATATGCCATGAAATGAAACCTATAAAAATGTTTCATCAGCTAAACTTCAAATTAAACTGGAAATATCAGAGCGAATAAAGATTATCCACTTGAGTGGCCTATTGAATATCTTAACCTGAGAGAACAGCCTGGTGGCAGATTATCTGCCTTTCCCAGGCAGGGACAGCTTGTGCTGCCAAATATAACTCATATTTCTGTGGTGTCATATGAACAAATTAGTAAATCAAGGCATGGCAAAGGCATCAATGAATTACTTTCATTTTAACGTACTTTGTAGATGAAATTGCAAACCAAACCTGTAGCTGGTTTTTATAAATACTACTGTGGCTGTATTTTGTGTGATGTAAGGCTAGCCTGCTTGTAGGGTAAGTCTTATACAAAGTAGGGTTTATCCACCTTTCCCAGCTATATAACAAACATAACCTCTATGCATGAATTTTGTCTTGCCTTAGAAGAAACCTATACTGTATGTTGCAAAAAAGGCTGCAACCAAGGTTGTTAGCCTTCTAGCCTGAGAAATCTGCAGTGTGTCTGCCTGATACTTACAGTACAGAGTTAAGGCAGATTGGATTGGTTGTTGAAATCCCACTACTAAATCAATTAAAGGTAATAAGTGAACAATATATAATAATTTGAAAACATATAAACAAGAGACCAGCTGTTTGCATATTCAGATATTTTTTGATATTACAGAGAAATGAATATAATCCCTGATGCAATAAAGAATTAAAAGCTATTTTCATTTATACGTTTGTATTATGCAGACTATTGCCAATGAAAGGAAGAGAAAAAGCCAAAACATTTACAAGTGTGTCTGAAAACAGCACATGGGGCAATTAACTATACTCTTTCGAGTCACATGACTCCTCTTTTCAGAAAAAAACTTTACCATATAAAAAGACATACAAAATGCATATAGACTTTGGGTTTATCTTTAGCTGTGATGTTGTCGCCTGGGCTCCCTCCTCAGATGAGGTACAGGCAACTCCTGAAGGTCCTTCTGCTGGCCCCGAGGCTGGTGTTAAGGAGGGTGGGATGAAGTTGGAGACAGGGTCTTTCCAGAGGTACACAGTTATCAGGAGCAGAGACGATGAGCCAAGCTGCATATAGATTGATGCTAAGCAAAGGGAAGGAAAAAATGCTTCCCCCAACAGTGGTACAGCAACAGAACAGATGCCCAGAGGTGCCATGGGATCGCCATCCCCGGAGACCATACAAATTTCAAGGCACAAGGCCATGAGCAAGAGCACCAGTAGAGAAAAAGACCATACTTACATGGCATAGGCATTTCAATGATTTTTCCCAGTTAGCTTTTTATGCTAGTTCATTTAGCGACTAAAAAGTGAGACTCCCAAATCACTGCCCCTCTCTGAGTGGCTTTCCTAGAAGGTGGCAGCAGAGAGCTGCGCTGATGTCACATGCCAGATCGACCACACTGTACTTACCTGGTGCAACACCTGGTTGCTGCAGTGGCTGTGCAAGGGCTCGCTCCTCCAGCACACCTTGGGGACCTCAAGCCCAGAGCCTGCTGGCTGAGCTGAAGCAGGATGGATGGGCTTTGTGCTTAGCTTAGTTACTAATCTGCTGGATAACACCAGGCAAGCCCACACCTCTGTGCCACTGCTAAGCCAGATGTAATTTTGTGATGAAGACACAGGTCTTTCCCCAGTGCAGAGAGGAGCTTGGATTCAGCTGATAAGTGTTTGTCCAGATTTTTGGAGAGGGAGAATGCTACAGGAAAGCAAGACAAGAAGTCCTAATTGACTATGAGGTAAGGAAATCAGATATACTTATGTTCAACCCTTTCCCATGCACCTCTGTTTTTTTTCTGTTGCACCTTGCTAGGCAGTGCAGAGCTGGTCATGTTTGACCCTTTGGGTCAGGGAAAGGGGTATTAGCCGTGATGCTGTAACATAGCTGAAGAACATGCCATGTAGCAGGACCCATGTCCTGCCACAGAGCCTGCCTTGGCTGTGTTACACCACTGTACTTCCCTCCTGTTTTGGGATACCCTGCACCGGACACAAGTGGTTGGAAGGAAACAGGACAAGACTTCATCTAAGCAGCCAGGGGCTGTGAGGAGTGAGCCAGCTGTGCATCCCACATGAGCTTTACCACTCCCAGCAATAAGTACCATGCAGCCACTCACTCTCTCCTCCCCTCTGGTGGGATGGGAGGAGAATTGTGAGAACAAAAGGTAAAAACCTCATGGGTTGAGGCAAGGATGGGGAGGGTTCATTCAGCACGTATGGTCATGGGCGAGAAACAGATTGGACTTGGGGAAAACTCAAAAATAATTTAACTTGTTACCGGTCAAAAGCAGTGTAAGATAATGAGAAAAATAACTACATGTTAAAGAAAGCACCTTTCCACCACCCCTCCCTTCTTCCTGGGCTCAAAAGGCTTTGTTCCCAATTTCTCCCCACCTTGGCCACGCAGAGGGGCAGGGAATGGTGTTTGTGGTTAGTCTATCACGTGTTGTTTCTGACGCTCCTTCCTCCTCAGGGGAGGACTCCTCACACTCTTCCCCTGTTCCAGCATGGGGTCCCTCTCATGGGAGAATCCTTCATGAAGTACTCCAATGTGAGTCATTTCCACAGGCTGCAGTTCTCCACTGACTGCTCCAGCGCGGGTCCCTTCCATGGAGTCACAGCCTCCTTTGGGCACTGTGGGGTCCTCCACGGGCTTCAGGGTTATATCTGCTCCACCATAAAAACTCCACGAGCTATGGGCAAGCTCTGCTCAGGTTCCATGGGCTGCATGGAGACATCTTGCCTCACCTTGATCTTCACCATGGGCTGCAGGGGAATCTCTGCTCCAGGACACCTTCTCCCCCTCCTTTCTTCACTGACCTTCATGTCTGCATACTTGACTCTCTCACATCCCACTCCTCTCTCCGCTGCAGGCTCTTTCATTGGCTCCTGAAAAGCTCTTGGCTCTCAGACAGGGGCTGTGCTGGGTCACCTGGGCCGGTGTTGTGGCAGAGGTTCAGGTTGCAGTGGAGGACGGTCAGGCAGATGGACTGGTTTGGGCCAGGCCCTGCCCAGGGCCATGCCTCTCCTCCATGCACAGTGCCCCCTCTTAAATATGTTATTCATAGAGGCGCTGACTGTCTCAGCCTTGGCTAGAAGCAGGTCTGGCTTGGAGCTGGGGAAACTTCCAGCAGCTTCTTATGGGAGCCTCCCCTGTAGTCCCTTCCCCTGATGCCAAAACTGACTCAGAGCCAGGGGAACTTCTAGCCGTTTCTTACAGGAGCCATCACTGTAGCCCCTCCCCTGCTACCATAAACCCACCACACAAACCCATGACACCACAGACCTCGGGTGACTGCCTATGTGCGGACACCTTGCCTTGACAGGCAGGACATCAAGGGGAACCAGTGGGGCCTAGAGCCAGTCACTTCCAGTAAAGTGAAGTAGAAAACATGTAGCATGGTTATGCAATTAGCTCTGGTAATAACCCAGCCTTCACCTCCCTGTGGGTACTGAGCCAAAGAGTGGGAGGCTGAAAAAATGTGCGAGGTTAGCACTTCAGTGGCACGCACACAGAGCCCTGTCCATACATA
Source organism: Pterocles gutturalis (assembly GCF_000699245.1). NCBI lineage: Eukaryota > Metazoa > Chordata > Aves > Pterocliformes > Pteroclidae > Pterocles > Pterocles gutturalis. The sequence continues at coordinate 3,597 of NW_010118534.1, read as the reverse complement.
GTATGGTGATTTTTACTCCCTCCACCTCTGCCTGCTTCGTTCATATTTACCCTCCCCTCACTCTCAAGTAACATTTTTTAAATTGCCTAGCTATCAGGTTATATACGCAGTGTGACAACATGTGGTCCAGGACCCCTGCTGAAAAGGTGACCCTTCTGGAGGTCAAGCAGAAAGAAGCTGTCTCTTGCTGTTGAGCTACAGCACTAGCTGATACGATCTTGATTCTCCATCTGAAAAATTTATTAGAAAAATTTTAGTTGTAACTCTGAACAAAAAATTAAAATGTACATGACTGATGTTCCTCAGGAAGCCCTTCTCTAACGCTGTTCATTTCACAGCCAGTTGTGCCAGAGATGTGACCATGCTTCCAGATCTGTCTGATGAATCAGGTGGTGGGGATCATTTGACTGCAGACACGGCCCTACCTCCCTAATTGCCCACAGGTAGGTGGCAAATAAACTCAACAAAGAAATTATCAGAGAGCAAGGTTTAGTTGTTTGCTTAGAGCATTATGACACACAATCGTTTCTTGATCAGAGGTTCCTCTGGAATATTTCTGGCCTTCTCTGACCAGGGAATTGGTTGGTCATTGCATATGCTATTTGACAGACGGAGGGTGGCGAGGAAAAGACCTGAATATCAACAAGTAGGTAACAAGAACTGGAAAACAGAAGAAGTCATAGAGCTGAGGTTTTGCTCTGCCAGTTTTTGACAGCTTGGCACTATTACCTGTTGACGGTGCAGGGATCACAGAAGATTTGAGCCAAAAGACAGAGCAACCAAATTCCCTGGACCAAGGACTCCTTTGTCTAAAGAGAGTGCTTGGTAAACAATTGAGGGGCCTAAGAAAGAGAACGCTCCTACACTGGAGCATTGTTTTTTCCTCTAGATTTTGCATCCTGCTGCCCACATTGTGGATTAAAGTCATCAGAGAATCATGAAATCACAGAACGGTTTAAGCTGGAAAGGACCTTAAAGATCATCTATTTCCAACCCCCCTGCCATGGGCAGAGACACCTTCCACTAGACCAAGTTGCTCAAAGCCTCATCCAACCTGGCCTTGAACACTTCCAGGAATGGGGCATCCACAATTTCCCTGGGCAACCTGTTTCAGAGTCTCACCACTCTCAGAGTAAAAATTTTCTTCCTAATATCTAATCTAAATCTACCCCTTGTCCTATCACTACACTCCCTGATAAAGAGTGCCTCCCAATCTTTCCTGTAGGCCCCCTTTAAGTAGTGGAAGGCTGCTATAAGGTCCCCCTGGAGCCTTCTCTTCTCTAGGCTGCACAAGTCCAACTCTCTCAACGTGTCATTGTATGGGAGGTGCTTCAGTCCTCTGACCATCTTCATGGCCCTCCTCTGGACCTGCTCCAACAGGTCCATGTCCTTCCTGTGCTGAGGACTCCAGAGCTGGATGCAGTACTCCAGGTGGTGTATCACAAGAGCAGAGTAGAGGGGGAGAATCACTTCCCTTGACCTGCTGGTCACAATTCTTTTGATGCAGCCCAGGATACGGTTGTCTTTCTGTGCTGCAAGTGCACATTGCTGGGTCATGTTAAGCTTCTCATCAACTAACACCCCCAAATCCTTCTCCTTAGAGCTGCTGAAGTAACTAAGCTTATATTGTCTTGAAATAAAGCTTATCTCATCTGAAGTAATAAAGCTTATGTTCAGTTCCCAGAACAAGTGTGGTCGTTATAAGTTCCCTTCTTCTTAACTAGGCCATGACATCAGCCTTTAGCAGACCCTTCCATGAGAACTTTACATAAGTATCAAAGCAATTCCCATAACACAAGTAGACTCTACAAAGAAGGATTTAACACAAAAGGAAGTAAGCTTGACAGAATATTTTAGTCAAAGACTCTCATATTAATTATACTCTTTGTTATCCCTTTTTTACTCATAAGAACCCGCATTTCAGAATTAGCTTTTAACAGACTTTTAGTAGAGCCATGCACAGACCCACAGGAGACCCAGAAGCTGCAGAGCAGGCATGAGGGAACTAGCAGACCACCATAGTGAAGTTCTGAATTTCCCATTTCTCATAGCATTGCTGACCAGTCCAAAGACCCACAAAACAATTTCTCTGGATACTTGTATCTGTCTCTGTTGTCCGGTAGCTTTTTTAAACGGAGGTGTGCAACACTGAGCGCAGTAAATGAGTGTCTGCACTTTCGAGGAGGCAGTAGTATGGTATCTCAGAGCACCTCTTGAGCCAGTGAGCCTGATTTTCTCACACTTGGGGAAACAGAGTTTGCTTAGCCTGTACAGCTTGCCAAAATCAAAGTACTTCTGACCTTTTGAGACCTAGAACACTGCCCAGGTCTCTGGGATTGAATGATATGATGCTTTATGATTATTGGATTACACAGGAAGAAATTACATTCAGCCTAGTGGGTGTCCCTGTCTTGCTTAGTGAACAATCAATAAACTAGCTTCAGTTTCAGTTTCTTGCCACAAAACATATAGCTGAAAGAAGACACCCATGTTCCAGAAATCTGTGAGGTGTTGGAATGTGTTTTAAGGAATACTGCTGTCACATCTGTGAGCAGGAGCCAGGGAGAACATGGTCTACATGTAAAAATCTGGAGGAAGAGTATGAGCATGGGATGTTTATTAGATCTGATTGCAACTGGCAGTTAGATGTTTGAGTCACAAATAAAATCAGGTAATAAACATTACATTTCCAGCATGCAGAGAAATAGTCTGCAGTGGGAAACATGCTTTTGATGTTTTAATAGTTCAGGTTTGGACTAAGAGAAAAGGCTCTGAAAGAATGACAAATATGCAACTTTTTTTCCCCAGGACCTTGTTTCTTCCCAGAAAACAATGTTTGGCCAAACAGAATAACATTTGTCCAGACCTGAGGGGGATTTTTACGAGTTCCACATGGGATGCTGAAGACTTGGTTTAATTGCCCTCAAATCCCCCCAGAAAGATGCACATCCTGTAGCCACATCCACTCAGGCTGCTCTCCTTTTCAACCGTGTTGCTGCAACTATTGATTTCTCTTGCTTCAGTCCAGTCAGATGCTGGTGTAAATCGAGTTGGTTGCTACAGTTTGGGGTGTGTCAAGAAACCAAAATTCACAGCCTTTCTTGCTTCCCTCCTACTGCCAGTGAAGTTCTAATTTTGGAGTTTAGCATGGAAATCTACACTCTGCCCAAAGCAATTTCATGCCCCACAAATTCCTTGTCTGTGAAACTTAATGAAATGGCTTTTTACATCAATATCATGCATATCCTGGATAGCCAACCCTTTGCAATTCTAAAACTCACGCATGGCTGTTGAGGATCCAGGCCTGGACTAACCCAGAAGCACACATCCCTCTGACTCTCAAATTATTTTGTACCTTTTGCAAAAAGAATTAATTCGGGAAGAGGGATATTCTGTGTTGACATGCTGATTCATTTTCACTGGAAAAAAAAAAAAATGCCATTCCACACACAACTTTAGCAAATCGCCTGGTGAAATGGATCCTTTCAAAACATAAGCAACTCCCCAGCACCGGAACAGTACGCAGCTTCCCTTACATTGTTGTTCACGCCCTGGCATGCCAGGTTCCCTCCTCCCCCCTCCCATGACAAATCCGCC
>NW_010118533.1:33724-34060 GCF_000699245.1 Pterocles gutturalis | reverse complement strand
TAATTTATTTTTCCCCGAATAAATAATTTTTGGAGGAAAAAATAAAATGCTTTTTCAATGTTAAATGGACATGAGGCTAGATGATATTCACTTCCTGGGATCACTAAAAATTATACCTTTAAGTAAAATTATTTTTTAAAAAAAGCTGTTTTTTGAGGGAAGATGAATATGAAGCAAAATTCCTGAAACGAAAATACAAAAATTTCCCCTAAATGCATTAAAATAGCTTTAGAATAATAACAATAAAAAAGTGAATGCATGATTAAATCAAACTAAACAATACAGTAAATAATACAATAAAAAGGCCGAAAAAAATTCTCAAATAAAGAATGGACT
>NW_010118533.1:13248-33693 GCF_000699245.1 Pterocles gutturalis | reverse complement strand
CGGAAGAGCAAATATTTTCTGCACATGCTAAAAACTTGTCTGTATGTATAAGGGTATTGAGGTTTGCAAACATAGCAGATGTTCTTTTTGGGTTCATTGCACCTTTGTGCCACACTTTATGACTGTCCTTAAATGTTAAAGTGTGTATGCAGTGCATTATTCTAAAAAGATCATCACTGTAGAAAATAACTGACTGTCTTGCATAAAGACTCAATTATTTATTTTTTTTTTCACATTATGGGTGCTGTAAGTTCTGATGTATAATCAGTAAAGGCAAGGATAAAAGGTAATATTGTCAACGACACTGTCTAGCATGGTCAGATGGGGTCATTGAGGTACTGTAGGAAAACAGAATAAGAGACAAAACACAACCCAAGCATTCCTCAAATTTAGATGTTGTAACCACTGTGTGTGTGAAAGTCTCCAAGAAGATGATGAACTCCCTTGGCTGAAGCAGTAAATAAAAATTGATGGAAGGTAAGGGCATTCAGCATTTTACAAGATTAAACAGAACTGAAAGTGGAGGCAATCAGGATTATTGGATTCAGAAAATTCTCCTTGTCTCTGCCCTATTCTGAGGGGAAAATGCTCTTTGAGGTGGACTTCTGGTGATTTAACTGGAAGTGAGGCAGCCAGACCCAATGGCTTTCAACAGGAGTCAGCTGCCTACATTTGAAAATCTCTTTTATTAATCTAAAAGCAAACCTTGTGTGTGTATATATATGTGGTGTGCTCAGGTTCATATTCCAAGCTTCTGTGTAGGGTTAGCTAGCCCACAGTCAATGTATCAACATTTCAATCACATCTATTAAATGGTATTTAAAAAAATAATGCAAAATGTCATACTAGGTTATATAATGAATACAAATATTTAATTCACTTTGTCATTACTTTACCTTACTTGATCTGTATTTCGTCTTTTAATCATTAGTAATTTCACTACTATAAGCCCAGCATCCAGAACTTATCACCAGGCTCAAAGAAATGCCCTAGGGAGGACCTGGCAAAAGATCCTCCACAGAAATTGTTCCAACTAAGTGGGGTAGACCACATCAGGCAGGTGTGCTGAGCTTAATAACCAGGATCCAGTGCCCTAACAGGATTAAACTGTCTAAATTGTCATCCTACTTTATCCACCCAATAAGTCCACCAAATATTTTACAGACAGAGCCCATGCTATCTACTTCCGTATCACCTCCACATGTGGCTTCAAGCCCATCCACATCCTTCCAACACTTCATCACTCTCTGTTGATGTCTGAGCATTACTGACAGATACCACTGTAAATGCAGAAGTAGAGGTACTCAGTAACTTAAAAATTGTCAAAAAGATTCATGAAAAATAACTCATAGAAAATTCTGCACAGATAAAAAATACTGATTAAAATCAAGTAAGACCTTGTTGGGGTTTTGAACCCTGGCTAGCAGTAAAACACCACAACAGCTGCTCGCTCACTCTCCTCCCTCCCAGGGATGGGGAAGACAATTAAAAAGATAAAAGGAAAAGAGACTTGTGGGTTGAGATAAGAACAATTTAATAACTAAACTACAATAAAATTTAAAATAATAATGGTAATAATAAGAGTAATAGATACAAATATGCAAATATACAAATGAGTGATACACAGTGAAACTGTTAGCCACTCAAAGACCGAGACTCAGCCTGTTCCTGGTTAACAATCCTAGAGTAGGGAGAGCCTGAAAACCACAATCCCAGAAAGGAAATAAAAGCCTGAGCTTCCAAGACACTGAGAGATTACTGAGAGAGCAAGACGACCTCAAGAGAGAGGCAACCCAGAGAGAGCTGACCCTGAGAGAGATTCGAGACAGATCCTCACCTATATACTGGGCATGATGTGCATGATACAGAATGTATCATTGGTCAATTTGGGTCTCAATCCTAAACCTAAGGTCAAATCCTAGGCTAGTAATTGGGGCTGTGCTCGCTCACAGCTTCTCCTGCCCCTGCAGACACTATGGCAGCAGCCATAAACATCAGCATGTTATCAGCCTTCTTCTCAGCAGAAATCCAAAACATAGCCTCACACTAGTTACTATGAAAAAAAGTTTACTCTGTCCCAATCGAAAACAGGTCAGACCTTGATAACAAGACAAGGAGGTGAGCACATGCACTCAGTTCAGAGAAATGAAGTAGTTAAACCCTAAACTGATTTACAAGTCAATCAAGTTTACTACATGGACATAGAGAGGCAAAATTTCTCATTGCATGATACATATAGCTTAAAGCTTACTTTATGGTGGTAGATGTTCCAATCTTAAGAAAAAAAGAGTCAGTTTTCCTACATCATTTAACTGTAGTCTCTGGTCACGTAGTTAGTGGGAAATCAATTTGGGCTTATTCTCTAGAGCTAAATTTGTCTAATACTTCTAACAAGGGCAATAAGATTTCAGAGTTTCTACTGTACTCAAAAGGAAGCTAACGTAACAAGATTAAAATTGGAGCAATAGGCTCATACTTTTTGGTTTCTTAGCCTTTCAGCTGAGTCCAGAACTAACCAAAGATTATTGATCAATTTGTCAAGCAGACCTGCTGAGAATGTTATAATAGACCAACTGAGACATAACAAAAGAGTGCATTAGCTTTTCAGAAGCATATTTGAAATACAAGGTAAGATCTACACAATGTTTCTCAGAGAGCAGAAGTTAGATTTAAGTGTTACTTTGAAGATCAGTTCAGAGATGAACCACAAATAAAAACATCACACTTGGATAACATAAAACTCTTCCAGGTGTCAGACATCATTCATCAAAGTAATTTGCAAAAGTAGATGCAGTTCCAAGCTAGTTTTTAGAGCCTCATGGAAGTACTTCAGTTTTAACTGAGTTCAGCCACTGAAAATCAGGGGGTTTTGGCTGTGTCTTGATCTATATTTAACAAATCCTCAAACTTCATCTCATTCTGCTAACATTATCATTAGCATCTGAGGCAGGACATTTGATGACTTAATCAACAGTGACTGAATCAAATTTCAGTTTAAAAACATTTCTTCACTATCCTCTGCAATATTCTGTCTTTACATTTGGAAAATTAAAACACACAGAAAGGTAACATATTTAGTGACTAATGGATACAGGCTTCTCACATGTAACACAAAAAAATGTAAGAAATACAGTCAATGTTTTTTGATAAATATAAGTCCAGAGAGTTTTCAGATTTCAAGGTCCAGTAACATGCTTGTTTGTACCTAATACATAGAGTGTGGTTTGATGATACAGCCCTTGTATACATCAGAGGAAAACAGCTTTTAAAGTGTTTTATGGAGTGCCTCCAGGAGGTGTGGATAGCCTTGCCTTCAGAACTCAGCAGTGGGTCGGGAAAGCATGCAGACCACAGCGCTAGGTAAATATATACCTGGGTGTTCTCCAATCTTTCAGATTTCTTGGGGGATTTTGGCTGGTGTTTTTGTTAGCAATGGAAGGGAGTAATGTCCAAACTCCCCACAGTCCACAGTGATTCCACAATTCAGATAAATACCAGACTGAATTTGTCATATACAAGGAAGTCATAACATGATGGTAGGTTCACCGAATCAAAAGTTGTGTCCAAGTATGAACACCAGCAGTCTCTTTCCAATCAGAAGTGCCTTTTGTTTAGAAGCCTGTAAGGGTGTTACTGAGAATAACAGGTGGACTTTTCTACGTGGCTCTGGAATTAAAATATGGAACAATATCACAGTTATAAAAGACATCTAAAACATTATTAGATAAGAAAATGGAGAAGAAAGTACAATAGACAATTTTTAAGCCCTAATATACATTCCTGTTCTTCATAAGCACTTGCATAATTTGTATTCTTTCTTTAAATTGTCAGATATTTGGACCACTTAGAAAAACTGGCTTTCAAAACTGTGACCTTGCATGCCAACTCTGAGTTTATGAAATTTTTTACAGCTGAGTTATCAGCCCTTGAAGACTGGCATTATAATGAAAATGCTGACACAAACTTTACTATAGCTGTAATAAAATTCATAAGGGGCAATCAAGTCTCTGGGATGTCTCAGGCACCGTCATCTCTTGATGCATTTCTTGGTACCAAACAGATGAAAAGAGTGACAATTTTAATGATTATATTATTGTAATAGCTTAACAAAGCAGTGCTGGAAAGAACACTGAAGTGATGTAATTTTGTACATATTTTTGTTATTCTTTTGAGAAATATAAAATTATGTAATTCTTGTTGAAAAGAAAACATAAGAATTGAACTGAGGAGTGGTCATCCTTGTAGACTGCAATTATCATTACCTCTTATTCTTACTAAAGTATGACATGGCCTAGCATATCACAAGAAGATCAAACAGACAATAGTTTCTTTAAAAAAACAATAATCAAAGACGCATATAATACTGAATTTTGACTTGAAAAGAAATAGGTTCTACTGCACAAAGCAGGAAAATGTTAATCATACAGTGATAGCTTACCCTTTCAAATACTTAATTCAAATCATTCCAGAGAAAAGAATAAGGAATACAATACTAGTAGTGTGAAAAATATGAAATAGGAAGGCAAACACTATGTCTTCCCTTTGAAGAATGCTTGTTAGGAGTTGAAGACTGATCACTTAGTTTGTACTTTGATTTAAAGAGTGCTATAGCAGTAAGTGATAACTGAGAATCCTTCCATTTGCTATTCAGAATAAAAAATGTTAGAAAATGTATGAAAGATGTATGAGATGAACTTCTATAGAGATGTCTAGAAAGAGTTCTCACTACTTGGAAGTAAACTCGCAATATATGTTAGGTTCCTGCTGGACACTGTTTTGTGGAAATTCACATATATGCATATACATTCAGTTGGAAGCCCATATTTATTAATAAGAAGGCATAAAATTTAAAATGTCATCAATTTCATATGGTTGAAAACAAATGTATCTACTACTATAACTAGTATTGGAAAGCTTTTTCTGTATTATATTACTAAGAGAAAAAATTAAAGTTATTTTAAGTGTAAGTAAACCACTAAACCTCATACTAAAATCTACGTTCAAATCTTTCAATGTTTGAAAAAAATCTCTATTTTGTCTGTGTCATTTGACTGACGTAGATGGAGAACTGCCAATTTTACCTGCAAGTTAAAAACAGTAAAAGAAATGAAACTTGAAAAGTTAGTGAATGAAATTATAATCAGACAGGATCAGAACTGAGTTTATCTCAGGAACGCAGTGCTTTTACACTGTGAAATGCAGTGTAGTCTATTCAAAGTCCTTTGACCTCATTGAAAGCAAGGGCGAATGTTCACCTTACTGAACATCCAACAGATTTAGAGAGTTTCCATGATCTTCCTTTCTTCTGAACATATCTAACATTGGTTGATGCTGAAGGTTTGACAAACCATCCACAGCTAACCACATCACATCATAGCACCAAGTACATATACACACCATACAGTTCAACATCACAACACATTTTTAGCGTCATGTATACATGTCTGTAATTTTATACTGTAATCAATGTCCAAACATCAGCTAAAACAACTGCAACATAGCTCCAGACAAAGGGTCCATCTAGACCAATACTCAGTGTGGAAGAGACATAATTTACAGAAAGTTCATGCTGTCCTAGTTGGTCAACTCTGAAGACACATACTTATAGACATGCTTCTGTCATAGACACTCAGGTTGAATAATCTGAAGACACTGCTGAATTTCATATAATACCCTGAAAGGTGTGCAAAATTCAGCCTTGTGGTATGCTTTTTTGCTTTTATAACAGATCCCCATAAACTACAAACAAAAAACTTTATTGTATTTTCTGAAATGCTTTGTCTGTCACATATTTTGTGGTTTTATATAGGTATACAGCTTTTAATCTAGTGTGTTATGTTGTGTGCTTTGGATGTGATGTGGCAGTGTTTGCCTCATGAAGCTGCCAAATATCAAGTAACTGTCATATAATTTATGATCTAAATCAGCGTATTTCCATTTCTCTTTGGGCAAACCTTGTCGCGTTCCTAACCACGAAGTAAATCTTGAGGGAAAAACAAGAACAGAACTGCACAAAAGGCATTGTACGTAACTAGCACGGTTTTGGGGTTTTTTTTGATAAATCAATTTCTGCAAAAGTTGAAAACCATCATGTTAGCAAATTATAAACATTTATCATGCCTAGAAGGTAAAAAGAAAATAAGAATGACATTTGTAGGGAAGCAATAAATGAACAAGCAAAAAAAATTTCTCAAATATAGAAAGAAAAACAAGACCTATTGTGTGAAGCAGCTCAGATGAATGATACTGTTGACTAGAACAATATAGGTATTATAAGTTGTTGATTTTTTGCCATGCACTGAGAAGGTACAACAATGCTATGAATATTTTTTCCTGAAGAAACACTGACATGTTTATTAGATTGTGCATTTATTATGGTATTTGAATATTTTTAATACTTTCATATTCTAAGGAGTTAATTTATTCACCAAGCTAAGTAAGAAAAGGCAAAGTTTCAGCAGTAAAATTCTGAGACTAATCCTGTCCTAAACAGAAACAATATCATAATCAGCTTTTTAACTTGAGCTAAAACACTTTAGAATTACGGGGTTTTTTGGGGTTTTTTTGGGTTGGTTTTTTTTTTTTTTTGGGGGGGGGGTACAAGAAGAAGAGGGGGATTAGTACAATCAATATTACAACAATTCCTAAGTCTGAGGTTTTGAAGTGAGTAAAATTCCATTTATGAAAATGAAATCAGAGAACGGGTGGACGTAGAGGTACAAGATCTAAGCTTTGCCCGTCGGTATTCTGTCTGTTCTTCTGAGTTTAAATATGAGTTAAAGTGACTTTTTTAATCTAAAAATGTATTTCAAGATGTAGCTGAGGTTTCAATTCGAAGCTAAGATCTCAAGAAGCACAACAGACATGTAAGTGAAGAAACAGTGTTCAGAAAAAGTGACTAAGACACTTACTCCTATTTCCCATCTTGGTGAACCTTTATGTTCACATTTGGGAGAAACACTGCAGTAGGTAAGTTTTGTGCTTCGGCTTCTGCAGTCTCCGGGGACATGTCAGCATTCCCGGGGATGGAGAGACAAAAGATAGAAACCACCTCCGATTCGGAAATCATTTAGAAATGGTAGTCTACTAGAAACAACTTCTTGAATGACCATGTAGGATAGGAACTCATTCCCTTTCAGCTCAGAGAATTAGTAGCTCTATCTTGCAACCATATAACCATGAAGACATCCAGTGAGAGACGGACTGACTTTGTATGATTTATATGGTAGTTTATGGCCTTTTCTAGAAGACTGGTAGCACAGATTACATTCTTCTTCCAAAGAAGAATTGAATGTGTGACGGTGAGAACAACATCACGAGAACGCAGCCTGCTTTTTCCACAGAAAGAACTGATAGGGCCTCACTAGACTGGAACACAGACTGTGTGTGGAAGCAGCTCAGCTGTATCACCTGTTTCAGGGAAAGGTAATACACAAAGTGCTTTCTGGGGTTTTTTGTTTGGGTTCTTCCTTTTCCTTTTTTTTTTTTTTTTTTTTTTTTTTTTTTTTAATTTAGAAAGTTCCCTTCTGCCCCGTGTAAAGGATAAAACACCTTGAACACAAGTCATGAGAACAGGATGTCATGTGGGACTGAGCAGTAAGGAATAAGCTACATTATGTTACTATCCAAAAGGCTGCAGAACAGAAAGTCCATGTCTTTTGGGACCTTAAGTCTCTTGAGTTGAATATAGCTTGTATCTCACTATCTCACGGGAGTTTTCCTGAGTCAATGCTCTCAGTCTCCTCCAGTGTTTTGTACTGAAAGGGTCATCAAGTTCAGATAAATTGAAAACACATGCAGTTATATCAATTTAATCAACATTTTCAGTTGGTTATATGGCTTTAAAATAAAGAATTAGGGAAGGTTTAGTATTACGCATTTGTGAAAACTGTGTTATAAACACTGAGAAATTCACCTCATCCTTTCTAACTTCATGTATGGGTTTGTTTCATATGTTACCTGGCAAGTAAGCCACTAGTGATGGTGGTTTCAGATGAGCAGTTAGCCATTAAAATCTATGCTGCTGATGACAACCAGTCAAAGGATTATGTAAGAGTGTACAAGGAAAACTTGCACATCTATCTAACATCATGCAAGGAAAAATCTTTTGTGTCTTGGATGAGGTGATTCCTTGTACCCCTACACACAGAAGCACAACTGTAATCTTATTTCTGAGTCTCAGTCATTAATGCACTCTTGTCCATCCTGTTTCACACTCCTCTAAAAGATACAAGAAAGTAGGAAGTAACAGTGGCCTATTGAACAGCGCATTTCATTTCTGAATTAGGTTGACACATGAAGTTGTTTGACTCCTTTTTCTTCTCATTTAACAAACTTCTCTTGCAAAAGAGGTCCTTACGTTTTAATTGGGTTTCATCCTTATCATATGTGTTTAAAAATCTCTTTCTAGTCTTTGTTCAGTTAATATTTAATAACCCCAAGGTCTCATGGACCCTGACATGGCAAGCAGAGACTAACGGTCCTGTCAAGTAAGAGTAACTCAAGAGCTTTCTTTATGTCCACAATTGCTTTTCCTCTCTACCTTCTTAGATAAGTTGACCTGAGGCTTTCACATGCATTAGAGTTAACATTTATTCTGTTTGCAGAGATGGACCAGGGAAAATCTGAACCAGACTGCCTGAAAACAAACCTCAGATCTTCCTGGTATAGTACAGCTGAACAATAGGAAGTAGTCAAGTGTCGGTGTAGAGTTTCTGGTGTTTTTTATGAATCTGTCATTCTCCATTCCTGACCTGACAGTGTCCTAGGACTCAGCTCTTCACAGATGAGGAGGACCATTGCTTAGTGCATTAGCTGGTTGTCCATCTGAGTCATAGTTAAAATAAAAAGGAGGGGGGAAAAAAAAAAAAGGAAAAAGATCAAGTTGTAGATTTATGTCAGAAAAATGGACTGATTTTTCATAGGAGAGTGATTTGAGAGAATGAAATACATGCAACTTCCATATAGAAAAGGAAACCTAGTAATTATTCCTTGTGAATGGATGCAGTCTTATACATAAAAAGTGAATGGAATGATTCAGATATAGCCTGAAAGAGACTTCTTTATGGTAGCTGTGTGTGGTTAACTGGTGTATACAAACAAAGAAGATAACTGAGGTGTGTGTATATAGATCAGTATACTTTTCTCCTTAAATACAGCAAAACATTAATAACTTTGTAATAGAAAAAATATATATGCAATATGAGTCCAGTAGAGAATGTAAGCTCTGAATAAAATGCATTGCAACATTCGCAGTATGACAATAAAAATAGGTATGAATAAAAATAGTGAAGATATAGAAAATAAATATAAAGATAGCTTAATAATTCTCTCTTCAATATGCTACTCCAGACTTTCTAGGCAGCAGCTTGCCTGCCTCTCTGTCTTTCACTCTCCTTCTCCAATAACTTCTGCTGACTCATTGAAAATAAATTCAAGAAAGGCATTTAGGTGCCCAGAGATATTAAATTCTCATACTTTTCTTTCACAGCACAGTGAAGGAAATGAACAGTTACCTTTTGTCCTTAGCCTGCTGGCTGGTATGTCCAACAGCATAATACCTCTGTTTGTTAGTAAGGAACTGTAGACTGTGTCCTTTTAAAATAGTCAGCCGGGTAGGAAAAGGATGTCTTCTTGTTTGTCTTACCTAAAGGGCATGTGGTACAAGTGGAGGAGATCCCTTCTGGGGGACACGATTGAGAATGGGCAAACCAGAAGACTACCGTAGAGCAGAGAGCAGACACACAGTCTAACTTAACACTGTCAGAAAAGAGGTGAGTTTCCAAAAAACACAGATGTGACTGCAAAATGGTTGCAAACACTTTCAAGAACTTTTCAAGGACATGATAGGAGATGGGAGGATTTTTTTCAAAGCCTCTCTGCCTTATCACAACCTTTAAGTTATCCTTATTCAAAAGAGTTGCTTGTAGAGGTTGTCTTCAAAAAAAATCTCATGTAACCTGTAGTTCCTTTCAGTGTCTTCAGCATGTTCTAAAAAAAGCAGCAGCAGAGCCACAGCAGTAATTTGAGTTCAGGGCCATTGGAGCTGGTCAGTTAGCATGTGTAACTATGAATCAGCAGCATCTGACACAGAACCTCCTGCCATTTGCAAACCTGGTAGTGGATAAGTGCAGGAGACACATGAAGGTACTAGGAGTGTTGTAGGGGAGCAGGAAAATGGAGGGGATAGGGGCCTGGGAGATGCTGTAATTACCTGGTCTTCTTTATGACTAAGTCATCCAGCTCTAGAAACTAGCCATTGACTGAGCCAATTTACAAGACCTGATGATTACTCAAGATGGGGGTTTTTTGGCATAAGAAGAGACAAAGCTTCCTGTCCTTAAGATCCTTAAAAAAAAAAAAACAAAACAAAAAAACACAAAAAACAACACAAAACAAACAAAACAAAACAAAAAAAACCAAACCAAAACAAAAAACCAGACCCCCAAAAACCGAGATTCACTCAGATATTTAGAAGTTATTTTAGTGTGAAGGAAACATGAGTGTCCTGGGCCTGTATGATCTAATTCCAACAATGTCCCTGTCTCCACTTGTTAACTTCAGAATGTCTATAAGATGCTTCCTCAGGAAAGATTTTGGGCTAACAGGAAGTACAGGCACTATTCACTTCCAAAATATATGGTGTGATACTTGAGAGTGAATAAAGCCAGAAAACAGCTTGAGAGATGTACAAACATTTTGATGTATTTCATATATTTCTGCACCTAATGCAGAAATTATCTTTCCTTCCAGAACTGTGTGCATTTCCGCCTTGGCCCTATGAGAACTATTAACACACAGGGGATAAAATACCTCAGTGAAGTGTTAAGAAGAGAAAACATGCAGCCTGAAGTAGAGATATTTAATAGCTCTTGTAGGGAAGTGTGGTTAGTTGCACATGCACAAGTTTGTTTGTTCTTCACAAACAAGTTTCATTCCAAGCAGAAGTGCTTCAGAGAAATAATAACCAGCACATCTCTGTAGGCTATTCTTGGTGTCTTTGACAAGGTGGCAAGAATGATAACAATTCAACTCACCTTGAAGAAAGTTCCCTGGCTGTAATTCCCTTTTAGTCATCTCAGGGGAACTGCAGAGTTCCTATTTGAAGGTGTGTCCAGAAGCAGTTCTTTTGGACTGAAAAAATGAGGTTTTCACCAGCAGATATAAAGGCAATATTTGAGTACTGTACCTTTTTTTGTACTTTTTTTTTTTTTTTTTTTTTGAGATAGAATGAAAAAAAGTAGTTACAATAAGATCTGGAGCCGTTTCTTTCAAGTTCTGAATATAAGCTGTTGATCATCTAATTGCACATTCTTGTCTTCTGGAATTTAATGGAAAGCTTGTTATGTTTTACCTCAGCAATATTCTTGTACTTATGTCAGAATTGGACACTTTGAGTTATGTATTTTCACAATCAACACAATCAGTTTACAAGACTTTAACAACTTGAATTCTGCTTCTAACTCTTCTTTAATTGCCAATCAATTTTCCTACCAAGACACAGGATTTGACACAAGCTCTGTTTCCAACAGCAAGCACCTTGTTCATTCAATCTCATGACCTGACATTGCCATTAGGTCGTTACTCTTTTCTTTAGTTGCCCTTTTAACTCATGTCATTGAATCTATTGACAACAGCCTTCACCCTTGGAATTGCTCACAAATTCCTGGGCTTAAACTCCTGATCAAGTTACTGCAGCTTAACTTTGGCTGATATACTGTAACTGTTCATTTGTAC
Source organism: Pterocles gutturalis (assembly GCF_000699245.1). Classification (NCBI taxonomy): domain Eukaryota; kingdom Metazoa; phylum Chordata; class Aves; order Pterocliformes; family Pteroclidae; genus Pterocles; species Pterocles gutturalis. The sequence continues at coordinate 21,957 of NW_010118533.1, read as the reverse complement.
ACATTTTGTCTGCAGTAATGTAAATTAATGCATTTATGTAGTAGTAGTAGTAGTAGCAATATTAATGTTTGGTCCACTTTCACTGCAAGCTAAATTGAGTCACTTTATATTGACAGTGAACTAAGACTGTGCGCATACTGGTCGTATTCCACCAATACATGACAAATTGTTATGCATAATAACTGGATCAAGACTTTATGCTTTATTAATTTATTTGAATCAAGTACTTAATGACCTTAACCATCTAATTTGAAAGACGTCTTTTATCTCTCCTCCAGACTCTAGTTCTGCTCCATAGGCAAACCTGCTTTGGTCAGAGAGACTGAGTTGTGTAGGTGGGAAGCAAGATTTTCAGTCCCCAAGAACTCACTGTCATTTCCACTGTGAGAAGTGCAGCTGAGATTTAACTTTGTTAGGTGAAGCATCTGTCTTTGTATTGTCTGAAGCAGACCTAAAGAAGTCACCATAAAAACTGACATCAGGATTTTTAGCAATGTGAGAACTAAAATCCCTGTTTTATGAATAAATGAAAAAATAAATAAAATAAAACCATTTTACAAATGGTAATTCATGGTTGATCTGGCTTCTGACTTCCTGTTGTCCACTCCTGTCCATCCTTACAGCTTCACAAAGGTACAGACCTATTTGTTAGTTTCCCATATCCGTCAAATGATATATGATTTTTATAGAAAAGTAAAGCAGTTTGTTTTAACTCTTCTCATTCTTCTACTCTTAGCATTTTTAGCACTCTTGCTGTGTTATGCTAAACAGGCTGCCAGGTCTCTGACAAGAAATGCAAAGCTGCATTAAATAATTTAATTTTACATTAAATCATTTAATGCATGGTTTCAAAGTGCTCCTTTGATCATATGTATCGAAGGTTAAAATAGTGAAGAAAGGTACAAATAAGGAAAAAGAAGCTTTTTTGCCAGCTTTCAACATACACCTCAGTTAGATGTCTCAACGTAAAGAAAATAATTTTATTTCCATCTCACTATGCATGCAACTATAAGCTATAAGCAACAAGACTATACACGGCATAATAACGTCCTTTTCAGAGAGGTCATTCTTAAGTTGGAAGCCCTGCAGTTTCAAATCCTAAAAGTGGAGTTTCACATTTTCATTTATCAGGACCATTGAAATATCCAATCTATATTTTTTTCATCTGTTTGAATGTGTGACATAATTGAAAAAAAAATTCCCTATTATGACAATGGGGAGCTGATAATTAGATCACTCTCAGCACTCTCATGACCCTTATTGCAAGAGAGCTGAAAAAAATCCAAAATAAAACATACACAGGCAGGCCATGGTTTTCCTTTTCCTTTTTAGCAGAGAGAAAGTCTACAATTCTACTTACACAGAAGAAGCTCCAGAACTATGATATAGCATAAAATGCAGGGTAAGGCATTTTGTCTCTTGTCTCTGATTTCTGGAAAGCAGATTCCATTCTGTTTTCTGAATAAAGTTACCACTGAACTCACTCACTAAAATTACATTTCAAAACATCGACATCTAAATCTATTTTCAGTGTAGCATGTTTCCCAATCCCCTTTCAATTTGAAAATTTCTTAACAGGCTACTGTTTAGAAAGGTGTGCAATAATTTACTGCTTTGCTCCTGGCCTACAGATACCATTCATACATTAATTTTTCAAACTACAGAACTCAAGTCACATAACTGTATTTACAGGGGAAAAAAATGTCCTTAGTGTTAATTAAATTTGCCACTTCTACAGACTGTTAATAACTTGTGACCCACTTTGAGAATATCCAGTGGCATTAGTTTGTTTCTAAAAACAACAAACACATTAAGCATTATGAGACTAGAAAGACACATAAAATATCTGTCTTTGCACAAATTGTCCACTGCCATCTGATAATCAGAAGTATTTACATGGAATATATTGTCTGAAAAATCAATACAACCTTGTTATTATCCTAAATGGTCATTAGGTGTCATTATCATTGTAACCTGTGCATATGGTCAGAATTAGTCTTACATGTCTTACAGAAGCTCTTGTATAAGACATAAATTCTCTTTTGAAGTACTATGGATAAGATATTGTCCCATGAATTTTGCACATTTCCCAAGATTTGTCTGAACAGATATTCATGGGACTGGATTAAAAAGAAATAAAAATTCTTAACACTGTACAGGGGTAAAGCAATGACACAACGAAGAGAGAAAAAAAAAAACCAAAACAAAACACCAAGGAAATTTTCATGCCATTACTACAATTATTGCCTTGATTTGTGTGGGCTGTGGATAGATCTGAATATAAAAATGCACTAAAAAAAATTAAGTCTCCCAGTGCTGAGTATGAAATAATTCAATTGATTTCACTGTCTTAAAGTACCTCAGCAATCTGCAGTTTTCTTTCCAAAGGAATAGACTGTCTTATGATCTTAACTTGTAACAAATCTGCAATGAGCAAGTTATCTACTGAATCCATTGAAACAAATATTGGCTTCTCAATCTTACTATTATGAATTACTTCCTTATTTTTGAGAGTATCTTCTCTCCTTTTAAGGTTTTATGTTTAGCTCACTGATTTGCCTTATGATCACTTTATCTAGAGGGCAGGAGCAAAGTGAGTCTATGGAGTCTTAATGGCTATAACTGAAGGTGACAGTGAAATAACTTAAGGAAGGAAGAAGCCACTGGATACCCTTTGGTACTCACTCAGGACTTTTAAATCAGATGTTTCTAAAGAGACAAAAGTGATGGACATGTTGTTTTCTCCACGTCCATTTCTTCACATGTTTACTTACATTACCTTTGGGAGGTGTTAGGAGGATAACCTAAGAAGCAAAATAGTTATTGCTGGTGACCGTAGAGACTGTTCACTAAATTTCATTCCTACAAGGGAGACAAAATATTTCATGCCAAATAATGTTATTTCTCTGCTTTCTCATAATTATTCAGTATTTAGAGAAAATTTAACATGGCATGATCCAAAAGATTTAGTGTTAGAGCAGCAAAAAAGCAAATTTTACAGAACAAAATAACAGTCACAACAGATGACAGGGCTAGATGTACATTATTTACCACAAGAGAGACTTGTGAATCTGGAGAGGAAACAATATAGAGAATTTTAAAAAAGTCAGAGCAGTGGCTGAATCACTGGCTTTTCTAACTTTCAGAATGCACATTCCACAGAGAATCCTACATAAAGGTCCAGAGGGGATCATTTTAGGAACTTGTGTTCTCACCTTCTTGTGTTCTTCATTCCGTCTGCCTCTTTTTAGAGAGCTTGCATTCCTTGGAGGTAGTATAAGAAAATACAATAAAATGATAAGCAGCATATTTCAAGATATGGTTGTTGCACCGTGACAGAAAGGGTGAATCATTTTCTAGTACACGTGTACTAGCTGACCATGTGTGCTAATTCTCAACAGAAGTTGTAAAGGATCTTATACTGCTTATACACTTTGGAATGGCAACATTTCAGCTCCGAAAGGTTTTCCAAGCTGCAAATGAATGATGTTCTTCAGATTTTAGATCAGCTGTACAGAAATGACATGTCAATGCTATCTTTTGTAAACCCCAAAAAGTTTCTCAGGTCTTTGCCAACAGATTAACTAGTATTCTCCGGTGTATATCATTAGAATAATTGCCTTGCAACCACTACAGAAATTGGTCTAAAAAACCTGAACAGAGTGCCATTGTACAGTATCCTAAGTTCCAATTAATGCCACATATTTGAAAAATGAAAAGAGTCCTAGCAGCTACATTTCACCCAACTCCATGCCCTTCATTGAATATGGCTGTAGAGATTTTCAAACCAGCTAATGGGAATAATAAAATTCCTTTATTTTCTTAATAAATATCCATAATGGCAAGCTATTATTCCAATAAATGGGTAACCTTTTGTGATAAAAATAGGAATCATTAAAGATTTTGTTTATAAAGATCTGTTCACATGAAATGATGTTCATCTATGCCTTTCTACCTTTTCCATAGTTGAAGGCTTTTTCACTAGTGTGTTATGACCGTTCATACTATTGCAACATTTTGTAAGTTGGGGCGTGATCCATGTGCAGCCAATGTCAAATCAGTGTCAAATCTGGTCTTATCAGGGCAATTCTTCTATAGGGATATAGGCAATGATAATGACAATGTTCTTATATTCACATTTAGCGACTAAGATATCCTTGTATGCATTGTGCATATCCTGAAGCAACTTGGAATATATGAGATAAACTGTGTCCTACATAATGATTTTTTTAATGCAAAATTTGTGGATATTTGCACATTTATTTTGTTACAAGCTGTAGAGTAACCTGAAAAAAAAAAATTAAAAAAAAAAAAGAAAAAGAAAGGGAAATCAGCCAATAAGCTTACCAGACATTTTATGGACACAAAGACCACTTTTTTAGCATTATGGTGATCAAATAAGAAATCTGCATTGCTAAATCTGTTTCAGAACTGCATCGTATTACTTGTACATGCTGTTCCACACCGTCACCTGGAAAGTAAACTCATGATACAGGGACAGGTATCCTGGGAAGAGTATAGGGACGCTGCCCAGCTGTGTAGCATCGGGGTCAAGAAGGTCAAGGCATGGAGGAGCTGAACTTGTCAAAGGATGCGAAGAATAATAAGGGCTTCTACAGGTCTGTCAGCCAGAAAAGGAAGGTTGAAGAAAACTTATCTTCCCTGATGAGCAAGACTGACAAACTGGTAACAATGGACAAGGAGAAGGCTGAGGTACTCAACAACATTTTTGCCTCAGTCTTCATTGGCCACCTCTCTTGCCACACCTCTCGACTGAATGAACTGCAAGACAGAGACTGGAAGAGCAAAGTCCCTCCCGCTGTTAGAGAAGATAAAGTTTGTGAGCACCTGAGGAACATGAACATACCTAAGTCTATGAGACCTGAGAAGATGCATCCCAGAGGCCTGAGGGAATTAGCTAATGTAGTTGCCAAGCCGCTCTCCATGATATTTGAAAAGTCATGGCAGTCAGGTGAAGTCCCTGGTGACTGGAAAAAGGGAAACATTGCACCCATTTTTTAAAAGGGCAGAAAGAAGAACCCTGGGAATTGTTGACCTGCCAGCCTCACCTCTGTGCCTGGGAAGATTATGGAACAGATCTCCTAGAAGCTGCGCTAAGCCACATGGACGACAGGGAAGTAATTCAAGACAACATGGATTCACCAAGGACAAGTCCTGCCTGACCAACCTAGCAGACTTCTGTGATGGAGTGACCACATCGGCAGACAAAGGAACAGCTACACATGCCATCTATCTGGACTTCCGTAAAGCTTTTGATACGGTTCCCCACAACATCCTTCTCTCTAGATTGGAGAGATATGTATTTAATGGTAGACTGTAAAGTGGACGAGGTACTGGTTGGATGGTTCCATCCAGAGCATAATGGTCAATGGCACAGTGTCCAGATGGAGATCAGTGACAAGTGGTGTCCCTCAGGGGTCCTTACTGGGCCTAGTACTGTTTAATATCTTCATCAGTGACATAGTGGGATCGAGTGCATCCTCAGCAAGTTTGCTGATGACACCAAGTTGAGTGGTGCGGTCGACACACTGGAGGGAAGGGATGCCATCCAGAGGGACCTGGACAAGCTCAAAAAGTGGTTTAACAATGCCAAGTACAAGATCTAGCATGTGGGCTGGGGCAACCTATGGTATCAATACAAGCTGGGGGGTGAAGGGATTAAGAGCAACCCTGTAGGAAAGAACTTGGGGGTCCTGGTGGGTGAAAATCTGCACATGAGCCAGCAACGTGCACTTGCAGCCCATAATGCCAACTGTATCCTGGGCTGCATCAAAATAAGTGTGACCAGCAGGTCAAGGGAGGTGATTCTCCCCCTCTACACAGCTCTCATGAGACCCTACCTGCATCCAGCTCTGGGACTCCCAACATAAGGACATGGACCTGTTGGAGCAGGTCCAGAAGAGGGCCACAAAAATGATCAGAATTATGGAACATGTCTCCTGTGAGAAAAGGCTGAGAGAGTTGGTGTTGCTCAGCCTGGAGAAGAGAAGGGTCTGAGAAGACCTCTTTGCAATCTTTCAGTACTTAAAGGGAGCTTATAAGAAAGATAGGGACAAAGTTTTAGTAGGGCCTGTTGTGACAGGACAAAGGGTAACGGTTTTAAACTAAAAGAAGGTAGATTTACACTAGATATAAGGAAAAAAATTTTTACAGTGAGGGTGGTGAAACACTGGAACAGGTTGCCCAGAGAGGTGGTAGATGCCCCATCCCTGGAAACATTCAAGCTCAGGTTGGACGAGGCTCTGAGAAAATTGATCTAGTTGAAGATGTCCCTGCTCATTGCAGGAGGGTTGGACTACATGTCCTTTAAGGGTCCCTTCCAACCCCAGCTATTCTATGATTCCATGATTCTATGATTCTATGATTCTATGATTCTATGATTCTATTATACACAGAGAACAGATTCAGAAAAAAATTGTTGCTTTTGATGAAATGTAAAGCTTTACAACACTTAGAGGACAGGTAGCCACTGGGATCAGTGTCCCCAGACCACTCTCTGCGTCAGTCTAGTGTTTTCTGGAAACTGGTTTTGCAGCCCCAAACCAGTTAATCCCATTGGACCACTGATAAGACCTCAAATTGTGTTCTCAGCTCTTCTTATAACAGGATCACCTAATAAATTTCATTCTACATACCGAAAAAAACCTAAAGAAACAACAAAAAAACTCACCAACCAGACAACAAGGTTTAGAATAAGATATTTCTCTATAGATTAGCTTTGAAGTTTGGGATTTGAAATTTCAGTATAAATTAACTTTGGAGGGTTGTTTCAGATAACTGTCCAGGGACCCTATAAACTTTCTGAGGAATGTGAAGGCTGACTAGCCTTCCAACCCAACAGTTTACTGCCTCCATGAAAACTTATGTGCTTTGATATAGCTCCACTGTCCTTCTCTCAATCTGTATGTAAAAATTAAAACAACTCTCAGCTAAGCCTCCCCAAAGTCACAGTACAGAAAGAATAACTGAATAATGACACAACTGCAAAACCATGTAGATATGTTGATGAACTTGTTGCATTTCTTTATTTACCAGAGGAGTGACACTTACAGTCATAATTTTAAGTCCTTGTGAATGCAATAAATGGTTTATCTCTCCAATTACATCCAAAATAAGAATGAAACATTTGCAGTATTTCTACTTCCTTTTAAAATATAACAGTGGTTTAAAGTCATGCTCAACAAAGTTTTATAAAATGCCAAGTGGGTTGTCATGTAAAGCAAAAGTGGTAACAGAACAGTTTCGGGTTTTGATAGTTTTCCCTGCATAAGTGTTTTCCTATATGACTCTCTCTAGCCACTCATGCCAAAAGAGAAGGTATGCAAAAATCCGTTTTCCCCAGATTGTAGTGTTCTTTAAATCCACACAGATAGAAAAGCACACACTTTTTTTGCTTGGCGAAGTAGAAGGGAAAGAAGTTATGATTACAACCAGTTTCTGTGAAAATATTCCTAGCAAATTGAGAAAAAAATAAATGGGCACAGAGATTATTCTCATTGTTGGATGGCTTGATCAAAGCAAGGCTAAATCCCACTGGAGGAATGACAACAAGCCCTGTGGATTTGGGGCAGATTCCCTGCAAGATCATTTTGGGACTTTGGGACACTTAGAACAAAGAACTCCACAAACCGAAACACATTTGTGTTCTGAGTTCTAAGTTCACCAGCAATAATGGATTGTTTTGCCACATGGATCCAGATCTATTCTTCACAAAAAATGTATTTTCAGATGTGCTATTTTATGGTCCTTAAAATGTACCTAATGTGTGTTGTGCACTGTCTCTAAAATTTTTACAGGAGCATGAGTCAACAAATGGGAAAAGTAGGTATTATATTTCCCATATATACCTACTTCCAACAAATTGTTATTTTTCTGTCTCTTCAGGAAGTAATTTTTTCACCATTTCAAGGTGACACTATAAAGCCTTTTTTTCCTTTCATCCTATAGCTTTTCACAGGTTCGATTGTTGTTGTGTTTTTTCCCTTTTTTAAGCCTATATAGTACAATAAATCATATCTAAAGCTGGTGATTAATAATGAGACACTTCATAGTGAAGTCTCTGCAAAGAAGGAAATTGTACAAACAGGCAGAGTTATGTGTCACCACATGACAAAGTTCAAGTTTAAGAAGCTGCTTGTCAAATACAATCGACTGAGCAAGTGATAGATTAGATCTTAATAGCAGTAAAAGTAAGCTATAAACCATTGCCTTCCCTTACAATATAAAAACCTCTCCTTTTAAACACTCTATGATGAAATGCAGTAAAACAAAATAAAAAAATAGTAGTGGGAGAACCAGTGATGTTTCTTCCTTACCCAGAACACAGTGAACTGTGTTAATATTTTTAATACTTAGTTTCTGTCAAGGTCAATTTAATTTTGTTGTTGTTGTTATGAAAAAAGAACCTAGATAAAAATACATCTAGCCACCTTCATGATTTCTGTAAGGTTACTAATGTTTCAAAATCTTTCTTTAATTCTGCAGCCTGTAAGAAGCTTTGGCAATAATTAATTGATACATTTTTCAGTTAAGTTATTTAAATGTTTCTCTGTTTCACCTGAATGGCGTAAAATATATTTCTCTTCCAGTGGAAAAATGCAGAATATAATTCCATAACTGAATGGTGAGTTTAGAGAACATTTTCACTGCAGTCTTTCCTTATTACATCAGCTGGTAAAAGTATTGGGG
>NW_010118533.1:0-13236 GCF_000699245.1 Pterocles gutturalis | reverse complement strand
ATCTGGGTCACAAGCTTCCAATTTCTCACTGTTTAAAATCTGCTCATTCCAGTAAAGGGAGTTTCCTGGAGGCAGTCATGAATACAAATACGGACAGATTAGCCTCTCACGTGTGTAACTGCACTTGGACAAAAATAGGACAAAGTGTGTGAATCTGAAGTGAGCTGAATGGACCTAAATCTGCATCTAGATCATCTAATTTAGTTAGATTCTTCACCGGTGAGAAGACAAATCAATAAAGAAAACCACAATAAAACTGTGAAAGGAAATTTAAAAAATACAGAATAGCAAATAAGAGGAATAAGAATAAATTGAAGCTCCATCTTCACACATGATTAGTAGTTTCTGTCTTGAAAATTTTCCTCAAATGATGCTCTTCATTGAGTGATCATAGAATCATAGTATCATAGAATGGCCTGGGTTGAAAAGGACCTTAAAAATCATCTAGTTTCAACCCCCCTGCTGTGGGCAGGGTTGCTAACCACTAAAGCAGGCTGCCCAGAGCCCCATCCAGCCTGGTCTTGAATGCCTCCAGGGTTGGGGCATCCACAGCTTCTCTGGGCAACCTGTTCCAGTGCCTCACCACCCTCTGAGTGAAAAGTTTCCACTTAATATCCAACCTAAATCTCCCCTCTCTTAGTTTAACACCATTCCCCCTTATCCTCTCACTATCAACCCCTGTAAATAGTCACTCCCCCTCCTGTTTCTAGGCTCCCTTGAAGTACTGGAAGGCATCAATGAGGTCTCCCCGGAGCCTTCTCTAAGCTAAACCAACCCAGTTCCCTCAACCTTTCTTCATAGGAGAGGTGCTCCAGCCCTCTGATCATCTTTGTGGCCCTCCTCTGGACCCATTCCAAGAGCTCCACATCTTTCTTGTGCTAGGGACCCCAGGCCTGGACACAGTACTCCAGATGGCGTCTCACAAGAGCAGAGTAGAGGGGGAGAACCACCTCCCTCTCCCTGCTGGCCACCCCTTTTTTAATGCAGCCCAAGGACATAGTTGGCCTTCCAGGCTGCAAGCACACAGTGCTGGTTCATGTCCAGCTTCTCGTCCACCAGGACCCCCAAGTCCTTCTCCACAGCACTGCTCTCAAGGAGTTCTTCTCCCAGTTTACATGAGTACCTGGGATTGCCCTGGCCCAAGTGCAACACCTTACACTTGGCTTTTTTGAACCATATTAGGTTTTCATGGGCCTTCCTCTCCAGCATGTCCAGGTCCCTCTGGATGGTATCCCTTCCCTCTATTGTATCAACTACACCACTCAGCTTGGTGTCATCTGCAAATTTGCTGAGCGTGCACTCGATTTCTTCATCTATGTTGTTGATAAAGATGTTGAAGAGCACCGGTCCCAAGACAGACCCTTGAGGGACACCACTTGTGACTGGCCTCCATCCAGACATAGAGCTGTTGACCACAACCCTTTGGCTGCAACCAGACAACCAATTCTTTATCCATTGAACAGTCCATCTTTCAAATCTATACCTCTCCAGTTTAGGGAGAAGGGTGTGGTGAGGGACCATGTCAAAGGCTTTGCACAAGTCCAGGTAAATTACACCCGTCACCCTTCCTTTGCCCACCGATGCCGTCACTCCATCATAGAAGGCCACCTGATTGGTCAGGCAAGATCTGCCTTTGGTGAAGCTGTGTTGGCTGTCTCAGACCACGTCTTGGTCTCGTGCGTGTCTTAACATGGCTTCGAGGAGGATGTGCTCCATCATCTTCCAAGGCACAGAGGTGAGGTGTTGCAGTGGGATCAAAGAGCGAACTCTGGTAGGTGGTGAAGAAGAATCACTGTATTGCTCTTTTACAACTACTTTTATACTCTTTTACTACTGTGAATACATCATTTACAAAACCTTTTATTGGCTATTAACTAAAAACAATGCACTATTTTCTAGCTAATTCATTCTCTTGTTTGCATCTCAATCTTTCCAGTGTTTACATTCCAGTCAGTTCCCTTCCAGCCGTGTCAGGTCCTCTGTCACCTCCTCTTCCATTTTGCTTAAGGGTAAAGACTTCTTCTTCTGGTCTTTTAAGGGAAAAGCTTTACGTCCCAGTAGTCAAATCCTAATTCAGCATCTTCTCGTTCCGCTGCAGTGAGGCTCACCAGCCTGTAGTTCCCTGGGTCTTCTTTTCTCCCTTTCTTAAAAATAGGAGTAATGATTCCCTTTAACCAGTCACTGGAGACTTCACCCGACAACCATGATTTTTCAAATATGATGGTGAGTGGTTTGGCAACCACATCAGCCAGCTCTTTCAGAACCCTGGGATGCATATCATCTGGCCCCATAGACTTATATACATTCAGTGTCATGAGGTGGTCTCGGACTTGTTCTGCTGTTACAGTGGGAGGGACTCCACTCCTCTCACCCTCACCTAGAGGTTCAGGGTCCTGACAGACATGGGAAGCCTGACCACCAGTGAAGACTGAGGCAAAGCACTTATTGAGTACCTCAGCTTTTTCATGTTTGAGGAAGCCAGTTCTCCTTTCTCATCTAGTGCAAGTTCATAATTCGATTAGGTCAGAAAAGGTATTGCCACTGGGTTAGACAAAATGTGCAAGAAAACCCCCTCTGTTTTCACTACCTCCTTACACCAGACAGACTCTGACAGAATCATGACGCCTTTTAATATTATCTAGTCAGCTTCTGAGCTCTCCAGCAGAGGTAACCTTTTAAAAAAACCCAGTGGAGTAATGTAACAGCTGGTGCTTATCTCTGTCAGAAAGGTTCTCTCATCAGTGTTTCAGCACTGGCTTTTGCCTCTCTGTTAAGAGCGAGGGCTGGAAAAGACAGTTGGCAGCACGCCAGAACACCAAGAGACTGAGAGCGGGCCTGGACTGGAGAAGTCAGGTGCAACAGAGAAAGCGACTCTACACCTGCAAAGAGACAATAATTACTTAGCAAGGCTGCAAAAGAGATTAAAATGATGAGAAAATAACTAAATACATGCCAGAGTGAAGACAGAGATGCCAAACGTGAATTACAGTTTGCTGTATGTTTGACTAACCAGTGAAATGGCCTTTTGGAATCTCTATTAGGCTTTCTAATTAGAAAAAAACAATTCATTTAAGAAGAGTCTAATAATCAGGAGCACCAGCAACATAGCCCAGTGAAGAACACCCTGAGCAATATTCACAGAAAAATTATGCAAGTCACTAGCTTTGGAATTTTCACAGCCAGTCTCCTCCAACATGAGCATCTCCTTCTCCAGCATGTGGAAATGGTATGTCAAAGGTCTAAAAAACATGTGAAGCATTATTATGCCCCTGTACTTGGCACTGGTGATGCCGCACCTTGAATACTGTGTTCAGTTTTGGGCCCCTCACCACAAGAAGGACATTGAGGTGCTGGAGCAGGTCCAGAGAAGGGCAACAAAGCTGGTGAAGGGTCTGGAGCACAGGTCTTATGAGGAGCGGCTGAGGGAGCTGGGGTTGTTTAGTCTGGAGAAGAGGAGGCTGAGAGGAGACCTTATCACTCTCTACAACTACCTGAAAGGAGGTTGTAGTGAGGTGGATGCTGGCCTCTTCTCTAAAGTAACAAGTGATAGGACAAGAGGAAACGGCCTCAAGTTGTGCCAGGGGAGGTTTAGGCTAGATATTAGAAAAAAATTCTTCACTGAAACACCAAGCATTGGAACAGGCTGCCCAGGGAAGTGGTGGAGTCACCATCCCTGGAGGTGTTCAAGAAACGTGTAGATGTGGTGCTTAGGGACATGGTTTAGTGAGTTAGGTGGTGTGGGTTGATGGTTGGACTTGATGATCCTTGAGGTCTTTTACAACCTTAATTCTATGATTATCTGGGAAGGAGGAACACTGAAATGGAATATATATCTTGTTAAAAACTCTTTCTGAAATAAAACTGAACTGTTTTTTTCAGTATTATGCCATCCACATCTTAGACCTGGCAGGGCCCTGCAGACATTAAGTTCTATCCAAATCTCCATGTGAAAAATAAAAAGAGGCCTGGGAATATATGTGTACCAAGCATTGCTTGTTGTTTTTATATTTTAATAAACAAGGGAGGTTATATTTGAAAAACTGCAGGGGGTTTGGGGATGAGGTAAGTGGGGTGTGAGTGCATGTCTGTGTGTAAACTTATTTGATCACTGAATTAACCACTGCTCACTGCTTTTATAAACCTAGAGCTGCAGGTCTTATTTACCTAACCTGAATATGCAGTAACCACAGCAAGTACAGACACAGAAAAAGGATAATCCCAATGAACCTTAGGATGGGTTTTCACCATAAAAGCTGGACTGAAAACCAAGCAGCAAAAGGCTCTTAAAGAAGTCAAAAGGTATCACATGTACTGTCAATAAACTGCTTTTTACTTACCATCCTCTCTTAGGGTATGATAGAGGTGAAAGAGCTTCAGAAAGGAGAGGAGATGAAGGGCATGAAGTGTACAGCCAAAGAAAAAGAAGAAACAAAACATGTGAAACAATGAAAATAACTCTAAAATATTACCCACAGAAAACAGACAGCTGGGAAGAAAGAACACAAATATGGGGGGGGGGGGGGGGGGGGAAAATAGTCTCTAAAGGAAAGATGTTTGAATGCTGTTTAAAAAAAAAATCACCTTCAAGACTACTCAAGACTATTTTTTTCAATACAGGATGGTCGTTCAGGAATGACAGTTTATCAAGGCAATGCTACCCTAATTAATGATGGAATTAAGGTTAAAAGTCTTTGACTTACAAAGCCATCTGACTAGGAACACATTTACATCTGACAGCTGGAAAGAGAGTCTGAATAAGAAAAATAGCCATTTTGAAAACACTTATTATAGAGCAACTGTGAAATACTGTTTATAAATACAAAAGAAAAGGGTGGGAATATTTTAAATTATTATGTCATTTAAAATAGGACATTTGATCATTTAGTCTCTGCATGATTTGCAAATAGCAACATTGTTTTACATAAGTTGCTAAAGAAGATTCATGCTGAAAAAAATTATACATGATGTTTAATGCATGAGAGCACATAGAGGGGGAGAATCACTTCCCTCGACCTGCTGGTCACATTTCTTTTGATGCAGCCCAGGACACGGTTGGCTTTCTGGTCTGCAAATGCACATTGCCAGCTCGTGTAGCTTCTCATCAACCAACATCTCCAAGTCCTTCTCTTTAGGGCTGCTCTCCATCCATTCTCCGCCCAGCCTGCATTTGTGGTTGGGGTTGCCTTGACCCACATGCAGGACCTTGCACTTGGTTTTGTTGAACTTCGTGAGGTTTGCACAGGCCCACCTTTCAAGCCTGTCCAGGTCCCTCTGTCTGGCATCCCTCCCCTCCAGCATGCTGACCACACCACGCAGCTTGGTGTGGTTGGAAAACTTGCTGAGGGTGCACTTGATCCCTCTGTTCATGTCACTAAAATATATGTGAAGGGAAACAAAATTTAGAGGAAAATGTAAGAAAGATACAAAAGTCCATATACAAAGCGCACTTCCAGAATTCAGATCTATGAAGTTCTAATAAAACAGATTTAATAACACATCTCAATATTTATATCTGCATGTCTAGACTATTATCCTGTTAAATGAGATCAATAGGAAATGCTCCTTTATTACTCAGTCTGTGAACTTCACCTTTGCCTCTGAAGTTTGTTATTTAATAAGTTAAGTGAAAGGGTAATAGTATTTTTTTCCTGTGATAATACCTATCTCACACACCATGATCAGGTTTACCCTTGCCTTAATTCTCGAAAAGAGTGGTTGGCTAATACAGTGACATACACAGCAGGGTAAAGAAATCAGCCAGGCAGGGAACTAAAGGGGGAAAAAAAACAGATCACTATGAGCTGGACCTCCAGCTGAGATCATTGTAAAGCTGTATTTCAGTTCTTAGCTTGTATAATTTATCACAGGAGACTGCAATACTGGAGAAATTCTGAGGTTTCCCATTAATTGCCTCTAAATGGGTGAATTCTCTACAGTCTTCGGGGTGTTATTTACTGACATGGAAATGCCAGTGTGGTATTTGCCATTTTTAGAATCTCAGAAACTTAATATACTGAATCATTCACAGATGCCCAAATGTTAGTCTCTGAAAGCACTTCCTGAAAACCCACAGAATGAAGCATAGCAAGGTTTAAAGAGACAAGGTGTAGGAGGGTTCCTGAGAAGAATGTTGGCGAATAAAGACATCAATAACAGAGCAAAACTAGCATATAACTTTTCCTGTTATTTACCTGCTTTGTGGGATATAATGGCTGAAATATAGCAACAAATAATGTATTTTCTTATACATAAAGTAATTCACCATCTTTCTTACCTTTATTTTGCGATCACGCAGTGCACACAGTTCTTAAAGTTCACAGAAGTGGTTTTGTCTGGTTATGACTGCTGTGAGATAAGACTGTGAAAGTCACATTCAGTCAGAAAACTGGACACTGACTGGTGTCTTAAAACTTTATTTCTTGACAATTTAGAAGGTTTGAGAAGTAATCAAGAAAATCAAAGTAATTTTACCACATGTATCTGTCATTAATGAAATATTGTACTATATGATAGCATAGCCATATGTTATTTACAAGAATATGTATCCAGCATATAGTGCATACCTATATAAAAACAGGTGACATATATATGTGATCTATAAATAATGCAAAATATAAATTACAAATACTACATCAGAAGAGCTCTTTATGAGAATAACATAAACCTACATTATTCCTTAATAACTACTGAGAAACAGTATGCCAAAGATTATCTGTAGCAGCATTTTTATTTTGGCTCCTTTTGACATCAGTGATTAACTACTTACATTGATAAATAAGTATAGCAGACCACAGTAACATAAGAGCTGTAGTGGAAGACATACCTCAATGGGGGCTAATTAACACAGGTCCCCAAGACAGCACGTTCCCAGCATCTCTAGTGCTTCCCTGGGACAAAATGACAACACTTTGTAGTCTTCGCCTTGGCCTCATGGTCTCCCATCACTGTGGCTGCAGGAAGCTGCCCTCCCACAGATGAAGAATGCTTCAGAAGAGAGGTGCATTTCCCTCTCAAGCACAGACTGACTTCACCTACTCCTTCCTTCAACCTCATCCAGAGAGTCACCTATTCAGAGGGGGGTGTCTCCCATGTTTACCTAAGAATTAGCTATTGAGTCTAAGATAGCCAGGTAGGCTCCCTCTGCAGTTGAACCACAGACACGACAGACAGAGGCACCTTCAGCCCCTTCTAGCACAGCTGCCACAGCAGGTGCAATACTGGAAGTCCCATTCACTCATTCTCTTTCTCTCTTCCTCATCCTTTTTTCTTACTGACACTAGAGGGAAGCTAGCTGGCTGTCTCATAACAGGCAGGCACACTTCAGCCTTACCACTGTCTTCCTTAAATTAACTGAAACGAACATGGCATCTGCATACTGTTATTGAAGATATGCAAACATTTCCAAATATGTTTCACACAAAATATTCATCATTAACCCCAATTTCGGAGTAGAACATTATTTCTAGATGTCAGACCATCCCACAGGATGTGAATACCATTTTCTTGCCAGCAATCCTTACTTAAGGTGGTACATGGTGTCCAGATATAGAAATAACTTCACATGGGAATGCATAGAACAAACACAAAAAGATTACTGTAGTAAACAAAAATGTTTATCATAAAATATCACAGACAGCATTTCTGATTGTCAGTTGTACTACAGTCTTCTGAATGAATTGCTGTGCCAATTGCTTTTTCTTGAAGAAAGAGAGAGAAAAATTTACCTGATAGAATAGAATGGAAAGTTAACCTGACATCCAATTGATTGCTTACCTGAAAAAATTGTATCCATAGATATACAAAAAACTACATATATGTCTTTTTTTTCCCCCCAGTGTCTTTCTTTAATACAATGTATTTTGGGTCTTCATTATCATGGTAGTGAAAAGAAGGTTACCAACAACTACTTAACAATGATACAACTGGAGGTTTTGTAACACATAATACTTAAAAAGTGATACAAAATTAATTATCACTAAGGAGAAAAAGTTTGCACCAACTTTACTACTGAAAAAAAGAAAGACAGAATGTAGTCACTATGTGCCTTTATTGCACTGTTTATGCACATAAATTATTTTCTTCGACTGGAATAAGCAGTCGATCCTTACTGTAGGTGCTGCAACACGCCAGATACACAGAATGGTATCCGTAAGTCCCCAGAATCTAACAAAATCCTGGGATTTATTTTGGGGGGGAAGGAAAAAACAAACATCCAAACCTGGATAAAAAGATTCTTAGTAAATTGAAAGTCTTAAGATGTGGATGAAAAGTTCAGATGATTCCTTGAAGAAAATGCTCACTTTTGACTAAAATATATATACACGTAAGATGTTTCGACCTGAATGATGGCATACCTTGTATTGTGCATGTGTATGTACGTATAAATATAGAAATATATGTGTATACATGTATGTTCCTTATACTGATATTTTCCAGAGTGGAAGAATATTTTAGAACAGAAATTCTAGTCCATACTATTCATACCTATTAAACATATATTTGTAATTGTTAAACAGCATGCTTTTAAAATACTGCTAGTGAAATAACAAGGACAGAAAGGCTGATGAAATACATAATTTTAAGTCTTATCCTATTATGCACTTTCTGTTTGTATATTGTACCATAAACACAGAAAGACACGTGGTAAGCTTCAAATACTCATAACTATTTGCCTTTTCCTTCGGAAAACCAGTAGTAACACTGTTGATCATAAAAAACCTGTATATCTAGTCTTATTAGAGAGATTCTGCTTTCTTTGAAATAGGAACTTTTCAGGCACTAGTATTTCAGAAACAAGCCAATGTCTATTAGCAGCCAGCACTGCAAAGTTGCAGGCTAGGTAGGACCAGAGTAGCAACTCTTGTGACTGGCACTGTTAATGACTTTTTCGTTGAGTTCTTGCACCGGCTAGTATTCACTGCTTTGCTCTGTACTCTGTTTTTTGCATACGGCACTGCACCAGTGGAAAAAAAAAATGTCAAATTGCAGAACTCTACTTGTAATCTGAGTTTTCTAAATAAGTTGCCCTATGAAGCCACAGATTGTATTTTCTAAGCAAGCCTGCCAACCACAAAAAGAAATGTCTTGGTGTAGGACTAAAGGCAATATATAAAGACTGAAGTCAATAGGAAAGCAGAGCTTTTTTTTCTTTTTAAATGAGCAAGCACTTGTGTAAAATGAAATGTCTAGAGATAGCAGTATTTCTCCAGTGACAGAAGTACACAGTTTAACTTGTGCTTGAATGATACAAAACTCCTTCCAAAATCAGTAAAGCTACATATATGAAAGGCGGAGTGTTGTTCCAGATAAGTCATAATTTGGGGCTGCTTCTAATAAGTCATGATGAAGGGCTACTTCTAGCCCTTCAGTAGGCATTCAGTCTAAGCTTGTAATCTAAATAATCTACAGAGTCATTGGAAAGAGCCAAACACTTCCAGAGGGGGAGTCAGGCCTCCTGTGTAGTTATGTAAACAGGGGGGTTAAATTACCAGCTAGAGATGCCTCACTGTTTCAAATGGCAAGAGCAAGAAATAAGTAGCTTAGACCAGCTGCCAAATCTTAGACAACCAAAGTTAAGTAAATCTCACACTGAGTACCCGCACTAAACAGGAAAAACTAAGTTGAAGAATCAGTGTTGCTACAACCAAGTTTGCTTAAATTTAGTGAGAGTTTTTTCCTCTTCCACATATCTCAAATGACGAAAATATGAACATCACTTTTATTGCATTGTGCACTTTCTGTTTCATCCATTACTTCTTATAACAATAAAGTTAGAATTTTATAGTTATGTGGGGAGTCTGTTTTGAGAGTTTACCACATTTCTTCACTGAGAAAATCAGATTTCGCTTTGGCCACGCAAACTCCTTTGTTACTCACTAATCTTATTCACACATTAGGCAGGGCTTTGCAAAAGCTCAGCATTACAGTTCAGAACTCCAGAGAGAAGTCTGGAGGCTTTGAAGATTTGAAGAATCTTTGAAAACATGGTCTGGTGACCCCTTTCCAGAGCCCAGTGGGGTCACTGGAAAACTTCGCGTGTACTTCAAAAGGCTCTAGATCAAATCACACACATACCACCTCTCACATACATAACTATGCTCATTTCAAAAAGAGTTTTGTAATATCAGATTTGAAGAAAAAATTAAATTGACTCCACAGAGATACTAAATTTCCCCAGACCATCTGCTTAAACAGAGAATATATGAGCTCCACCATGTTTGAAATCGGCTTTGCTATTTCATGCTAGAAAAAAATGTGTGTTTAACATTCTGCAGCTGTCTATGCAATGCTGATCTGCAGCCAGAATGAATAATTCTAAAAGGCTGATGTTTGAACACACACTACAGCATAGCAGAATTAAAGGTGAAAGTTCAAGTGCTGCAATTTCAAACTATTGATCAATGGTAATTTTTGGCACCCTTGGATTAGTAATGCTGGCATACGGCAAGCAAGCAAACCACAAAGGTTAAGTATGAATCATCAGTACCAATGTAACTAACCTTCTTTAGTTTTCTTAGATTTACATAACCGTTGTTGTTAGGTTGTCTTTCTCCTGTGTGCTTGCTGTGTACGTCACAACAAGGCATATCTTGAAGACCGTGTCTTCTGACCACATCAGATTAGAGAGAACACTGAAAAGGAAAACTGCTTGTCTCTGTTCTTGTCAATTTGTTGGTTAGCTTGAAAAAAACATGTAAGTATTACTACTGCACTTTATTATACCAGGGACGCCTCAGATTATCTTCCATCTACCCTCAACCTTTCAAAATCGTCGTCAGAAGATCCCCTTATCCTATAGGGTTTTTTCTTATTACATTTGGAAGTTATAGAAAGAACACTGTGTCACATCAGTTGCATACTTACCAGACCTTGTTTATTGAATATACTTTGCTTAATATTCATTTGACAAGGTTTCAAGAAGGATACTGAGTATGTTACACTAAAAGGTGCCACTATGTCCCTTCATTATTCAGCACTGATCCATTCACTAAGATGACATTTTGGATTACTCCTTTCTGCAAGGTTCTTGTTCTTTTGGACAGCGTGTAAGATCTGCATTGAGTTAATTTGTAAGAATTTCAAGCATGATTCTACTGTTTTCAAAAGCAAACATATTAGGAGGAAAAAAAATCTTTTGTTTTTCTATAGTCCCGCTGTAGTTTCATTGTGAGTGGTTATTTTATTCACTTTATACTCTAAATGATCTATGTACATTGTAAGACAGATGCTGATCTATATGCCAAAACCAGACATCATTCATTTTGTAACAATATAGCCTATAACAAACTATTGTCATAACTAATAATAGGCCATAGGCTTCAAACTGAATTTGCAACGCTTCAGGACTCTGATTTGTCATGTTTTGTGTCTAAACTTTTCCTGACCTGACTGTAGTTTTTCTAATTGAGCAGGTGTCCATGGCTAATTTGTTTTACTTTTGTTTATCTTTGTATGGTACAATCATAGTTTTATATAGATAGCAGTAACAAGCACTTATTCCATGTATAATTTTACCATAACTCTTACCTGACGTTATATTGTAAAGAAATACAGCCCTGGATACCAGGAGACTTAAGAAGTGGAGAGTCAGGCTGTGGCACAGAGAAGTACAGACATGGGATGGTAGGAAATGGGCTCAGGAGACCACACAGCTATAGACAACTCAACCTCAGTCAGTTAAAGAAGTGTAGACCTGGAGCTGCACAAAACTGCATTTAGAAGTTACAAGGAGAACACAGAAGTAATGTCAAACATAGTAAAATCTCCATAAATGGTAAATCTGGATGTAACCTGGATCTCCAGATTAAAGAAGAAAGAGCAAGGTATGAAAGTGTGTGGGCAAACATACAAAAATGACCCCAAATAAACCCTAGAGCGAGGAAGAAGTAATCATCAAGAATATCATATTCCTCCTGCTCAAAGACTCCAGATGTCAATGAGTCACTGTAAAATCCCGCAAGCAGAATTAAACCTGCAACCTTACAGTCCAGACGAGAAGAGGAAGAGGGAGCTCATCAAAAAACTAAATGTGTGTATAAAAATTTAAAGTACACTATTAATTTTTTTTACTCTGTAACAATTCAGTCTGGACTAAGAACGAATTAGATTATTAAAATTTACATTTTATCAACAATAAATGTTTGTTGCTTAAATATATATAAGGTGTGCTGCCTCTTTTCCTCTAGACAAAATTCTGTGGATAAAACAATGTCTTTATTAAAGCTGAAGAGAAATACCTTCTTACTTACCCATTAATTAAAAAAAAAAGGGATATATGTACATTAGTTACATGATTTGGTTTCTAGGAAATTCATTTCACCTTAGAAATATCTCAATGCTGCCTTGATCATTTTTTTCCCTGTTTTACAATTGTCATGTTTTAGAGAAAAGATATGCTGTCTCATCATAAACATTGAAACATAGGCTGAGAAAAATATCTTTAGACATATATTGAGTGACTTTATTTCAGAGCTGTGAATGAAAATGAGAAGTTTTCATTTTACCTAAACGAGGGATGCACAAAGTAACACAAGCAGGTGTAATATGTGTCTAGGAGAACTTTTCAGCTGTAGTTTATATTTCAAATTCCATCTGGAAGATTTATGGGAGTTTTTTGTTGTTCCAGTTCTTTCTTAAAGTATTTTATGTGACATAAGCAAAGAACAGTTATTGACTAAAGCTGTAAATGAAGCCTGGGACAAAAAATGCTCTGCATGGAAAATTAAAATAAGAATGTTTTGCCT
Organism: Pterocles gutturalis; assembly: GCF_000699245.1. Lineage (NCBI taxonomy): Eukaryota > Metazoa > Chordata > Aves > Pterocliformes > Pteroclidae > Pterocles > Pterocles gutturalis. The sequence goes on along the minus strand of NW_010118533.1, from coordinate 493 downwards.
TTACATAGTTCCACCGGGAGGGGGGCTGGGGGGAGGAAGAAAGAAAGGAAAAGCAAGTCCCTTCTCATATATACAAACAGACCTTTCTTACACAGTCTTTGCATTTTAAGTAAAATAACACTTATGGTAACAAAGAGTGTATTTTTACTGGGTAAGTTGCAGTTGTTCATGTATTGGGCAAATTGTGGACATCAGAAAGTCAAAGCTCAAACTTTAATCTTTTCAAAGACCCTATGCATTCATTATAATTACACAGCTATTGAAGTCTCTGGTGTCACGTGCAGTATCTTAACAGTGTTCTTTTCTACATCAAGACATTAGGATTTATGATATGCATAGCTTAAGACTGAATTTTCTTAACTTTCACACTCAGTTTGAGGGTAACCTCAAGAGATCTGTGGTGCATTTACCTAATGAATGTGCTGACGTAGCATTGACATGATATGGCTTTATCTGGAAAAGTAATAATAAAATAAAATAAAGTAATAAAAAA